>NC_142202.1:8442500-8597500 GCF_049639895.1 Pseudopodoces humilis
TGATCCCCTGCTCTTACTGAACAGTCACTCCTGTTCAGTGATATTACAAGAAGCAAAATTAAGCGTACATTCAAAGCAGCTGAAACAATTCTGCTGTTTATGGTCAGGTCTACCACACAAGGTAAATCACACATCTACGACACAGACCATGGTGTAATTTTGCAGAAGGTGGCAGCAGTCTTTGGGCAGCCCCAGTTTGTGGCTGTCCCTATGTCTGTGCAGAAAAGTCCCTAAACAGGGCCCATCCACTTCACATGATCAAATTTTTAGCCTTCTTCACATCTGAAAATAGCAGGGTGGGGGTGTGCTGCTTCTTGAGCACAATATATCCCATACATCCAGCTTTCTGGGCTAAGCAGGATGCAGGGACCTCTCAGATGTGGAGCCAATAGGGAGCACTCTGGCTACCTGGGATTTTATAAATCTTTCAGCTATCAGTCTTTCAGAGCTCCAAATGCAAAATCCAGCAGCCCGGGATATCATGTGGATTTATGACTTGGGATTTATGAACTGGTCTGGATAAAATAAGAACTGCCTGACTTTTTCTTCTTCTTTTTTTTTAGTTTGAGAAAAAGAAATCGTAAAAAATTAAGACCTGATTCATTTTTCCCATTTCAAAGCTTGTTGTTTGTACAAATGTGGATGTCTTGTATATATTCAATTATTTTGATTTTTCTCCTTATCTGTGTGCTTTCTGGAGCTGGAAGCAGAACAGAGAGCAAGCAATGCTGCTCTCACAAGGTTTCCTGCCTGACAGGAATATGCTGAAAAATCATGGTTTTGGGGTGCTCCCAGCCCTTCTCCTAAAGTTAGAAAAGTTTCTGATAAATGTTTAAGAAGGTCTCTGGATGTTTCCAAGCAGTGGGATAGCTCCTCACCATACTGCTGCCCCAGCTCTAGCCCACTTTCATCACTTTTTTCCTTAAATAGTTTTGCGGCTCATTTTGTTTTTCATTTGATGCACACTGGGCTTTTATTTTAGGTATATGTGCATGCCCACATGTATGTACACAATCACATGCCTATTTACAGCTGCACAAACATACACAAATATATGTTTATGAGGGAGTGTTGTGGATGGTTTGTGTAAAGGTTGGACTAGATGATTTTGGAGGTCTTTTCCAACCTTAATGATTCTATAATTTCATGATTCTATTAATTCTTTTATTAAAAACAAATACAGGCTATCTGATTTTTGTTACTAGTGAACTGTACATATTTTGCATAAGAGCCTATCCCAAGGGAATTTCTATACTTACCTGTAACTTGTGACATTCTTTTCAATATTTCTTATCTTACATTAAAAACAAAAATGGAGATGGTATTTACCTTGGGCAGGAAGAAAACATGTCAGATATATTTTTGTCCTCTCTTCTGATTGACCCTTTCATACCTCTGTTCACAGATTCTGAATAACTTTCTTCCTGCAATCCTTGAATTCTGCTCGTTCTTCTATGGATCAAGGCACCCCTTAGGAAAAAGCAACCTAATAAATAGCTCAAGTCTTTCAACCTCCCACCTTCCCCATCCCCTTGGGCACAGAATTCACACTGCCAGGCCATGCCAACACCTCCAGCCCAGGTGGCTGAAACCTTTGCACTCACTCCTCACCTCCCCACACCTGGAGCTGGCACCACATCCTGCTGTGTTTAACCTCCACACCAGACCTGCACACACCCGTAAGGATCTCCTCAGGCTCCTGACAACCTCTTCAGAAGGGAAGGGGCAGTGCAGGGAGAAAAGGCCAGGGAGGGCACATGAGGAAGGGTGCTCTCACCCCTTCTCCTGGTGGTGCCCCAGCCACAGAGGCAATGCCACACCAGCAGTAGCAGACTGGGGATGGTGCTCCTGGAGCAGTTTCGTTTTGCTCTGCCCGTGAAGAAGAAGCTTTTACGTCACCTTTTGTGCCTGAACAACCTAATGTGGGGTGTTTATCACACCAATGAATTCAAGTCATCCAACCAAACCCTCCCAGCCCCTACCCTGAGAGCCATGGCATGGAAATGCAACAGGCTCAATCTAAGAAATGTCAGCAACTTACTCTCTGTTGGTCTGAAGGAAAATGCACTGGTTTGTTTCTAATTACCGCAAATTCAGAGTGGAGTTTTTTTTCCAGCATGACTTGCAGCCCAGGAATAATTTGATTTGGAGAATTTTTTTTTTTAATAACATCAAGGAGCCCAAATCATGTCTCAAAGCTAGATATAAATTGCTGCTTTAAAAAGGAAATCCAACATTATATTGGGTTTTAATTATTTCATGTGAATTTTCCAACTGCCATCTCTTTTTAAGCTCAGAAGTTACGTGGTAAGTAACCAGGTTTGGGATGGGGAGGTCAGGAGATTCCTCCTGGCCTTAGCACCTCCCTAACCTCAGCTTTGGTTAAGAAAGTTTGCTGAAAATTTTATGTGAATTAATGAAATTTAATGAGCAGTGAGGATGGTAGTGTTTGGAAATACGCCTTTCCAGTTTTCACCCCACAGAACATCTGTATGCCTGGTATCTCAGGTATCCACTGCAGTTCCCATTCAGGCACTGGAGACATTTCGGGGGCAGAATGGGGAGAACTTGAAAAATAATTTTTCTTCTCTGCAGGCCTTTTTGTGTCCACTTTTCACATCAGTGGGAGCTGGAGAAGAGAAGGTGGCTCTCATTGCGGCGCCAGGGATGTGGTACCCACACCAGGGCAGCTGTGTGCAGGAGCCGGGGAGGGCAGTGGAGCAGCAGCCATCTCCTGGGCACACCCCAAGTCTCTCACACCTCTCCCTGCAGCACCCAACACTAACAAAACCCACCACTCGCTGACTGTGCACCAAAAACATCTTCACTTGGTCCTGGTACGTGGCTCCTGCTCTCCCCCAGTCCCGGTACCATCTCTGGCATGGTCCATTAAAAATTATCTCTCCATCAGAGAGGGAGGGGGGTGGGGGCAGGCTCTGGTGCAAGGCACTAAGTGCCTGGACCCTGCTAAGTTCAAAGGCAGCCTCCCTCCCACCCCGAGGAGGGATGTAGCCGGCCGGAGGATGGCTGGAGGCCACACAGACGGGAAGGTATGTAACAATCCATTTATCACTTTGCAAATATTAGTGCTGCTTGCATTTGCTGCAGCAATATTTCTTCTTGGAAATTGGTGAAGTGAGTAATAACAATGTTATTTATTCTAAGACCTTGGAACTGAGAAGCAATAACAGGGGGACTGTTCCCTTGAAAGCTTCAGAGGTGCAGGAAATAAAATGGGGGGGCAGGGCGGGAAATAGACCAACAAAGATCTGGAGGAGAGAAAGCCATTGAAATCTCATGTTTAATTTCTTTGCCCCAAAGGTAATAAAATGCTTTTTGTCATGATTTATATATAAACAAGGCCGGGTGGGAAGAAGGGTGAATATTTTGGACTCGTCTCTGGCTGGAACATCCTGCAAGGTAGCAGGGCATGCAGCTTGGGTTCGGGGTCTGGCAGAGAACCTCCTTCACCACAGATTCTCCTGGTTCTCTTCTTGCATTTTTTTTTTTTTTAATTCCTTCCCCCTCCCCCCCCCCACCCCGCCTTCCCCTTACATCCCTTATCTGAATATATAAGGCTGCCCTTTGCTCAGATTTATGGGTTGGGGCAGCACTGTGTGTATTTACAGTCTCCTGACCTGCAGACCTACAGCTGAACAAGAGCAGGAGGAAACCAGGGCCTGTTCCATAAACAGAGACAGATACGTGGGGGAGGCAGCAGGAATTGTGAGCAGCACTTAACATTTTTAACTATTTGGCCAAACCAAGGAATTAGTGATTAGATTAGAGGCAAAGAAAAATGAGAAGCGGGGTTAAAGATTTAGGGAAGGTGGGGGAAAAGGACAGCAACAACCAACAGAGGCCCCACATTTGGCATGGGGAGAAAATGAAAGTTATTGGGATGTTATAAAATGTTTTCTAGGGCAAAAGGGAAGAAATGAAAGCAAATCTCCAAAGCAATTTAATCAAGTTGTGCTTTTCTTGGGTAGAACCAAAGAGCGCTTTTCAAGTCTGATTACCTTTTGAGGAGGTAGATTACTTAGCCTGTGTTTATTCAGGAACTAATTGCCTCAGATTAAGTAAAAAAAAAAAAAAAAATGCTTATTCAATGATAATATTTTTTTCTTAGGTCCGTATCTATCAGTTGATTTGTCGGTAGAAATTCAGCGCAGATGAGAAAATATTTGAAAGGGGCCAGAGCATTTACTCAACTTCTCAGAGGCAAAGGCAGCAAAAGTGGCAACAACCTGGAAAATAAATATATGAAATGCAACGTATGTAAGGGTCACAATATAGCATGAGTATATCAACATGATGAACAGCTTTGATGAAAATGGTAAACAAAACCACCCTCTCTTCCTGTGGCTTGTTTTACATTGCAATAAACCACTGACTCTATAACCTATCAGAACATGCTGAGATTTTATGCATCATTTCCAACTACTATTTGAACATTTGGTTTAGAGTAGTCATGAACCATAATTAATGGGATTTTTTGTGTGTGTGTCCTGATAAAAAGCAAGCTTTATTGTATTTTATTACCTGTTGGTCCAAAGCTCCATACAGATGATGTAAATTCATTGTAGGTTTTAGGCTGGGGAAATAGAGGAGATGGGGGGGGTTTGCACACGACTATGATGAATTAACATTTACAATTTCTAATCAAACCCAGAAGTTTAGCTTGAGATGCCCCATCCAAATTTGCTTTTTTCCTGTGAGTGAGTTGGTATCAATGAGACACAGAGATTTTGGCCCAGCTCAGCCTACCAGGAGGAAAGGGGGGAAAAAAAAAACCCCAACAACCCAGGCACCACAAACACCATGGAGATGAATGGCTCTATTTTATGAGCCATAAAAGTTTTATTCATCTTGACACCGAAACAGGTTTAGGCAGTGAGTTGACACGCCTTAAATAAATAAGTGGAATTAATTCCCCAGCTCTTGAAACAATAGCAGAGTGCCCGTAACGCTGAGAGCTGCCCCGTTGTTTCCCGTTGCTGCTCGATATTGATATTATTTGTGGGTTGTTTTTTTTTTTTCCTCTGGGGCCTGGTTGCTCCACTTCAGATTCTTCCCCTGTTTTATTAGAGGTTGAAAAAGGTTCAAGACCTGGTTGTACCACTGCTCCCACCGACAGCTAAAGAACCAGTTTGGCGTCTGGTTTGTCTGTTGTTTTACTGCTGACCTTCAAATCAACTTTCCCCCCTGACCCCAGGAGGCATCTATCATGACAAGAGGCTGTTTAACACAAATGGTGCCCATTTATAGGGGAAGAGAGTCAGAAGATTTCCTTGGTTGTTGGTTTTTTTTGTTTTCTTTTTTCTTTTTTTTTTTTTTTTTTAAATGAAGAATTTGGTTTTTTCACCCCTCTTTTCTCAGTCACCACAGGTGAAATCCCTCCTAGCAGCTGGCTTATGAAATAATGTGAGGGGAGGCCTTAATGAGCTGAAAGCACCCTCAGCTGGAGATAAATATATGCAAATGAGATGCACAAACAAAGGAGCCCGGACAGAGAAATATCTGCAATTCCAGCAAAATGCTGCCTGCAGCTAGAAGATGAACAGCTTTGATAAAATGGTAACAAAAAGCACCTTTTTCTCCTCCAGCTTGTTTTACATTGCAATAGAGCATTGTTATTGTAACCCATTGGAGCATGCAGAGGTTTTCTGCCGCTTCAAAAAAAAAAAGAGAACCTGTTTAAACATTTGTTTTTAAGGCATTCATGGGCTATGAGCAATGTGATAGCTTGGAGATTTTTTGTGGCTTGGGGTGGGTTTTTTTGGGGGTGTCGGTTTGGTCATGGTGGGTATTTTGGAGTGTGTCTTTTTTTTTAAGCTATCTTTTAATATATATATATATATATATTAGTATATATATTACCTGTTGGTCTCTCTCTGACTCGGGTTGCTGCTGATTTTGGTTGTGATATTTTGCAAGGGGGAAGGCAGAATGGGGGTGGCTGTTGCCTCTCAAAAAAAAAAAAAAAAAAAAAAAAAATCCAAGTTTTGCTTTCAAATTTGGAGGGAAAATCCAAGTTGACAAGTAGTACGAAGCAGCTCGGGGCCGGGGGGGAAGAAGAGGGGAAAAAATCCAGACTTGAACATTCACCAAGCAGCACCCAAACAGGCAGCTTTAATGAAAGCAATCAAGCCTCAGAGCTAATTCAAAGACAGACATCTAACATGCTGATTTTAATAAGCTTTTAAAAGGCAATCTCTAACTTTTAAAAGTCTCTCTTTTTAATTTAATTGGGTTTTGTTGTTTTTTGTTTTTTTTTTTTGGTTTATATATTGCCAAAACAAACACAGTCACTAAAATATGTTTTCAATATGTATAAGTAGCATATCTAGAAAATATTTTAAATTAGCCCCGTATTTTGAGCGGGGTGGGGGGAGAGAGGGTGGAGGAAGGAAAGAAAGAGGCTTACTTGGGATGAGTCAAAGACATTTTCCAGGGGTCATCATGTCAAAATAATACCTTTATCTTCTCGTCCTTGCCTTTATGAATCCTCCTGTGTGAATGTATGGATGCCTCTTTACCTATAGGCTTCTTCAGAAAACAGCCCTGAGCGATCTTCTCTCGGAGATAGGCAAACCTGCCTTTCTAAAAGGCAGAGGAGGAAAAGGCAGAGAAAATACAGTGCTGTTTAACTTTTAACCTTGTGATATCATTAAATAGATCATTATGGATTTATGAATGGAGGGTAAACACTATAAAGTTTAGAGGGCCCCTTACTCCAGGCACTAACCACAATTTTTATATCTGGCAAGAAGAAGAAAAATAGACTTACCTTTAAGGAAAAAAATCCCCCTCTTTCTTTGGCACTTACAGATGTTAGAGCAGACGAGTGTCGGATTTCCCGATGTCAAGAAGATTTCCTAATTTTTCACAGCCTTCTCCTGTTGCATTTTTGGCCCGATGTGGGAATCATCAATTTAATTTGTGGGGCTGCACACTGAAAATCAAGATATATGTGTACGTGTGCTTTAATGAACCCTAAAACTTGACAAGCAGCTCTCTGCCTGCAGTTGCCCCAAGCTCAGGATTTCAAGAGTTAATAAAAACTTGGTTCTATTAGGAAGGCTTTCTTTTTTGCAGCCCAGGTTTGTAGCAGCATAATTATGTTCAACTGCTGCTGTTTGAAAAGGGCAAACAGCATCTTAGGCACAGAACAATGAAATTACAGCTGAGATTTAGGTTAGCAAAAGCCGTCTTCTGCAGGCTTTTATGATTCATTATTTCCCATTAAATACAGTATTAGAAGTGTACACCAGATAGCTCATGGTTGCTGCGCTCAGAGCACATTATCTATATTACACAGGTCTGGGGAGCAGAATTAGAAAACTTTGGGGGAATGAGCAATATGTGTTTGCTGATAGAAGTACCATATGGCTCATCTTCCTCAATTGCTTTCATTGCGACTCTGATGCTGGAGAAATTAAAGTTTTATTTGATGTGGCACAGCTTAATGAACTGTCTTCTGTTAGGAAAATTGAATATGTTTCCTGTTATTTGAGCACAGAGCCCTCATGGTTTTGGCTGATGAGGGATGCATTATGTATTGTTTATTTAGCATTTTGAAAACAAAAGCAGATATTGGAGGTAAAATTGATTACTGCAGGATGTGTTATATAATCACATTTTTCCCTCTTTAAATTATGGCCTCGCCTATTGTTTTTATGGCAGCATTTTTTGAGGGGTGGGGGGAGGGCATCCCCTAATAAAAGAAAGGAGGGGTTGTTGAGGCAAAGTATATAATCGCTGCTTTGTTCAAAAGCAGCATTAGAGCTTTCTAAGTTTAGGGAAGGACATGGCAAAAAAGGAGGTGCACTTGCACATGTATTAACCTGCAGCCCCAGCAGCTGCCATGCCGTTGGTCTGGGGATGCTCGAGGACTCTGAGTGCACTGGGCTGTGTCATTAGGAGAAGACTCATTTCTCCATCCTGGGTGGAGGACACAAAGAGGGGAACATCCAGAATTTAGGAACCAAATACCCTACATTTCACATTTCTTAGTGTGCTGGGCAAAATTAATTGCAGATTGTTAATACCTGCAGGGGCATGGGTGAATATAGTTGGGGAGCATATAGAAAATTATTGGGAGGCACTGCAGCATCAGTCATTTATCTGGGGCAAGAAATAAAATTTTCATGGGAAGATGGCTCAGATTAAAGGCAATGTGTGGTTTTGGCTTTGTTTTGTAGTGTGCACACCCCAAGGATTATGTACCCTGCCCAGTGATAGACAGGGCTGTGGGTGCTAACTCTTCTTCTCTCCAAGGGAGAAACAGCTATATTCCAGCTCTGAAACTTGCAGGCAAAAAATATTCATATCTCTGAATGATGTTATTAATTCCACTTCTACTTGTTGGAAATCCTGCCCCATGACACCCTCTGACTTTTGCTGTTATTGATCTCCCAGGAAAAGGGAGGTGGGGATCAGGGAGCAGTGAGTGGAAGGTAAAAACTGCCTGTGATCGCTCAGTGCTTCTCTCCTGCCCTCATGCTGCTCTGACAAAAGGACAATTTGTCCTGTGTGCCCCACGATGTTTGAGGACTCTGGAAACCGTGCCTGTTAAACAAGCCCCACTCAGAATCTAAATACCATCCATTAAAAGAGAAAGTCCCAACGTGTTTATAGCAGCGGGCCAAGGTGCTCAGCCCTCGCCCCGAAAAAACTCCCATTGACGTCAGCGGGGCTTGTGCTTATGCAAAGAGTGTGGGATGCTGCCCTGCACCTTTAGAAAGAAAAGACAAAATAAAAAAAATAAAAGAAAATAAATGAGTGGTACTGGAAGGAGGATGTTGCTCTTGAAAATGTCTTGGAGCAAAGTGTTTAAAGCAAAGCCTGTATAAACAGTGACTTATAAATATTTTCCATTCTGTATCACTCTTTAAACAGTTCCCTTGCCGTAATTTCAGGTGAGTACAAAAATAAATGAATTGTAGCACGAGGGGAAGAAGAAGAAATGAGAAAAGAAAAATAAATTTCATTACAACCATGGCAGAAACCACAAAAGCTTAATTCCTTTCATCCAGATCTATTTCCCAGAGAAGAAACCGGTGGGTTTTTATGAAAGGCTGCTCCATGACAGGAGCCTCCTTTGAGGAAGACCATTATGCATTGTTATCAGCATGGCGTAATTTGACTGTTGACAAAGTATCTGTGGCAGTGAGAATGAAAGCAGTTAGAAGTGTGTCGGGTTGTAATCAAGAAGATGCTTAGCTGTGCAACGCTGCATCTTGAGCAGATTTGAATCAACATTGCCTTGAGGGGACACACACACACACACACAGAGACACAGACACACCAAAAAAAAGTCCATTAATTTTTAGTGGGAAAATTAGAGTGGCACTTGATGAAGTGAAATTTGACATGCGTTAATTGCTCCGCAGCTCTCCTAATTAGAGATTTTCAAATTCTTTTACTGCTGTCAGCCTGATGCCACATTGTCTTGCTGGACAAATAGTAAAATTGCAAATTGGGTTGATCAAGAAGTTGGACTTGGAGATATTGGTCTTTAGCTTGTTTGCTGCTGATCATCATTTTCGTAAAAGAGTTAGGGTGTTGTGGCCTATGAAGGGCATTTGGGGAGAGAAAAAGTGCAATAAAATCCTTCTTCTTGATAAATAGAGAATCAATGATTTAACAGAGCTTGTTTAAAAAAGATTAAAGCATGCAAGAAGTGGACAATAAAGCAATGGAGTTGTAAATAAACCTTTAATCTTTGTTAAATCTATGTCTTGCACGAGACTTCGAGAATGATTCTGTTTTTAATAAAAAACATTAAATTCAGTTTATTTTTTCATGCACGTCGTTCTCAGTGTGGCAGATGGAGGCAAGGGGTGGGGTTCAGGCTCCTGCATGCCTTTTGCCCTAACCTGAAAAGCAGCATCGCGAGCACCATGTTTTATATCAAAAACTACTTATAAGGTTGTTTGAACACATATTTGTGCTGGTTCTGAAAGCATGATTTTGTATCTTTTGTTTTTGTTTTCTTCCTTCCCCCCCATTCTGGATCATGCCTCCCCTCCCTTAGCCTTTGAACCGCTCTTAATTCATTAACATATTGAATTTTTTCAATTTTCCATTTTCTTGCAATAACAATATTAATGCCAGGGCCAAGGCCTGATTGGAGCTAAATTACTTGTTACCTGCTGGCATTTATTTATATGGCATTGAATTATAAAGCTTTGCTATTGTCATGCCTTGGGCGAATTGTTTATGACACCAGTAATAGGAGTAATTGTTATTGTTGAAATTACCTGTCAGCTACCCATAGCAGTGGCCCTTGTCCCACTGACAAATAGTGACAGGGGAGAGGGATCCTCCGCACGTCCTCCTGATGACTTCTCCTCTGATAATAAGGAGTGCAGGGCCTCTGATAATTTGCCTGTCACTGTTGAGTGCAGCTCAGAGAGAGTTGGCCAAATTGTTGTCATTCACTTTGACAAAGACAGCAAAACGCTGTGGAGCAGGAGGAGGATTATCAAAATAAATGAAAGCCCTCACACGTCCTTTGTTTTGGGTTTTTTTGGGGGTTGGGTTCTCTCCCCTCCCCACTGCCGCTCGCCTGCCTTTATGCCAGGGCTGTAAAAATGGGGATACGTTCCTTAGCAGTGTAACTTAAGAGTCAGCACAGGGTAGGGGGGAACGACACCAGGGCTGCTGCAATTTGCCTGAAACATTTTGGTTTCTAAATATAAATTAAATTATTTATGGATTTTTTGGGGGGTTTGTTCTGGTTTTTTTTGGTTGGTTTTTTTTTTTAGCCTAAGGTTGTCTGTGTTTTGGCAATTACCAACTGTCATTGCAAGAGGAAGGGTGGTGTTTCTGTTGCATGGATTTGATTTTATTTGATTATTTATTCTGTTATTTTTCACAGCCAGCAGCATTTCTTTCAAGCTCTCCCCTTGCTCTCATGCCTGGCTCTGTGAAACACGCCCGGTGCTGCAATCAGTGTTGCCCCATGCCCAGGGCTGCAGGAACCAGCTCTGCTCCTGCTCCAGCATCTGCAGCTTTTTTCCCCCCCTAAGCTATTGCAATATCAGCCGAATTGTCTTCACCAAAAATACTATTTCCTTTAGGAAAGGAGGTTCTGCCACTGATAAACCCAGCAGAGGTCTGTTTGCTGCTGCGAAGGAGCTTCATGAAGAGGCGGTGTTATTTGTCAGAGCCTATCTATTTATAAAAAAAAAAAAAAATAAATAAAATAAATTACAAAAACTCCCCCTTCACGTCCTGTGACTGGTGCACACCGGAGGACGCCCACGCTCGGTGGAGGACTTGCTGCCAATCACACCCCGACACGGCTGGGAAAGGGAGATATTTTACACCAGCACAGCAGCCGGGCTGCAGCGGGGAGGATCAAAGTGCAGGTTTGGGATTGAGCGCGTCACACCCTGCCTGATCCAGAGTCGTCCACCCCGCATCCTTCACATCTCATCCTGTAATAGCAATAATTTCCCTTTTATTGGTCTTTACGCTCAGGTAATGACTACCTGGGGCACAAAGCACCTCAGGGGCTGCTTTAGGCCCTTCTCCCCCAGTAGCCAGTCCCTAATTGATCAGTAAAGCCTCCCACCGAGCCACCGGTGCATGGCGATATTTGCTGTCAACAGTGAGGTTTGGTCCACATAAATACCTGTGGGCACCACCTCACCCCTCCATTTGCTCCCTGAAGGAGGAGGTCTGGATTGCTGCTACCAAGAATTTTCATCAGCGGCAGACAAATCTGCCGAATTCAACTCTTTTCATTTGTAACCATTGGGCTCAAACGCATAATTTAGCCAAATTATCAGCTGCCTCCATCTTCCCAGGGAACGAGTGCAAACAACGTTTTAGGAACAGACATCTAAATTTAGTAGGGTTTTGAATAATTGATAGGCTGGTGTGACAGAAGATAAAAACTTATGTTTTTAATCATCCCAAAGCATTTCTCCTTCCTCCCACCCCCCAAAATGAAGTCGCTTTGTTTGCAGTTAAATATAGGGAAGATGTCCACTTAACAAGTATAAAATTGTGATAGCGTTAAGAGGTTATCCGTGGTAATAAAAAGCGGGGAACATGCCTGAGAATGTGATCTGTAAGGCAGATAATTTTTAAAGATGGAACTTGTCCTTGCTTTGTCTGGGGAGAGGCATGTTAGTGATCCCAGAAGGGGAAGGTAAAAAATATAACATGCATTTCCTACTGAAGATATTTAAAATGTGTAATGTATTTCAGCATTGTAATTGTTACTGTAAGCTGCTGTTTGATGTTTTTCCTATAAATCTAAAATTAAGAATCCCAGATATGGTTGTGAATCTCCTGCTCCTTGCTGCTTGAAAAAACAAAATACATTTTAAATGTCTGTATTACCAATATCCTGATAATCTTTAACATACAAGCATAACCATCTTCCCTCTATTTTCTCTCTCCATTCCTAAACACAGTCCCAGCATCAAAAAGCCCACCTTTATATTTCAGGCTCATTTGAAATGTTAACTTTTAGCAAATAAGCGATGGCTCATGGAGCTGCATTGCCGCTGTGACTGGCAGCAAATTCCTTTTTCTCCCTCCCCTCAGCGTAAGGGGTTTGAAATACCCATCAGTGTCAAAAGAAACTGCGCAGATCACTGCTGCTCTAAATAAGGCAGAGCAGTGTTGAGAAAAAAACCTGCCCCCCCAAAGCAAACCCAAAAAAAAAAAAGAACACTCAATGGATTAAAATGACATTTCTGTCCCACGTCAGTCCGAATGACAAAGTGTCGTGTTTTGCATCATTTCAGAAAGATATCCTTCAAACAAATTCAGCATATGAACAGGCAACGGGCTTTTGTTTGAAACATTTCAGATCAAAAGTTAAGGGAAGAACAATTAATATTGCCTATTAAAATCTCTGTTATTGTTAGAGATACATTTTGTGGTTACTGACTATAAATAAAAGCAAAGGAACAGAGCCACGGTTTCTCACCACTGCAGATAGAAAAAGGCAATTTCTAGCTTTTTCTGTTTTGTTTTTTTTTTCCCTCAAAGTTGCTCTTAAATGTGTTTGCTGAATAAACAGGATTAACTGTATTTAAAACAAGAGATAAAGAACAGCTTTTTATTACACTGAACAGTCTGAAAGGGTTTCCAGGCTCCTCTGAATGCACTTCATGCCTGGAAAAAAATGTTCATATTTTACCTTTTTTAATGACACCGTATAGAACAAGCAAAATATTTTTGTAATAATACAAATGTGGAATCAATGGGAAGTGGTAAAAAATGAGCATTTTTATAATTTCTGCTCCTGGCCAAATGCCGGAATGGTGTTTTGTTGTTGTTTTTTTTTTTTTTTTACCTTCTTTCATTTTGCTTTTGTCTTTGTTTTTATTTTTGTTTGCAGTTTTGCAGCAGGATGAGAAACCAGGGAGGAAAGTATTCCTGCTGCTGAAGGGGCTTTCCCTTTTCCTTTGGCTGCAAAAACTCACCGGGTGCTGTTAAAACAAAACTAATGGTGAGAGCGAAATCCGGAGAGCCAGCCTGCTATCAGCTGCATTTCAATGGAGGCTTTCTCAAAAAATAGGTACAAAGGAAAGAATTTAGACAAATTTGCCTCTTAACCTTTAAAGATTTCCTGCTTATTCCAGTATGTCCTTTATTACATTAATTTTTTATTTAAATTACACCATTAACTGGATATGAATTTATCAAGAATACATATATTGATTTATAAAACAGTATCATTAATTATTATAATAGCTAGATGTAGCTGATATTACAAAGCCATTTAAAGGTTTTTAATATAACTTGGACATACATAGATAGATAGACATTATGGACAAGACTACAATTTAAACTGGCTACCAGCAGTTAATGAAATCCTTGATTTATCTTCTCATTTAGAGATTGATTATGTTGTTGCTTTGTAAAACTATTTATTTTATGCCATTTTTCAAAGGATGTCTCAATAAAAGTAAAAGATAAATAAAACATCCAGCTAAGTTTCAAAGCATATTTGGTTTTGTATTTTCTTTTTTAATGCTGCAGCTGTTAATGTATGACTAGTTTGGAGAGTTGTCACCTTTAGAGTGAATTGGCTTTCTTGATAGTAGCTATGTTTGCACATGCACAATTTTCTATAACTAGATTAAAAAAAATAAAAAGAAGAAGAAGGAGGAAAAAAAAAAAAAAAAAGAGGTTGTCTTCCCAACAACATTGTGCTTATTTCCTAAACCAAAACCCAGCAAAATGCCTTTCTGGCATAGATTTCTTAGGAATATTTTTTGTTTAAGCTGTGGAAAAATGGGACTTACCCTAGTGCTGCAAAGCAGTCAGTCATGGAGAACATTTTGATTTAAAATGCAATCTGAAGAGAAGGAAAAAGGGGGGGGGGGAAAAAAGGAGAGAGAAGGAATGATATAAACAAACAGTACACCACTTTCAAGTTCCTCCTAAAATGTTCCTAGCTTAACTAATACATTGGAAGTTTAAAATCTTTACACATTGTTCTTGAGGGGCTATGTCTCTTGACTCTTTATTTATATCACTTATTCTTGTCTGGCAACATATGTTACCGATTTATTATAGTATTTTTTTACTGTTAGCCAGACAAATGTAAGGGCTAGCTGAGGAAGGGTAGTTGCATCTGATGAGTTTAACAATTGCAGGGCATCCTTTAGGGGTAGCCAATGGGGTCTTTTGAAGCTATAATACTCACCATTAACCATTTTCATGCTGACATATTTTTATTGTCGAAGTTGGGGCTTTCCCTCATGTCAGCCTCTTTTGTATTCAATGGCTTCACAGGCAAGTCAAGCAGTGTGGCTGAGTGGTTCTTCAAGCCAAAGTTTTTGTAGATGTCTCAAACCACACTCTTATATCTTGGCATCTAAATCTGCATAGCATGCCCCCCACAACTGAACAAAGAATAAGACACGCAGAAAATAACACGTTTTAAAAAAATCTAATTCTATAATCCATGACAAATGCAAGCAAATCCTAAGCATAGGTGGTCAGATTTCTCAGTGCCATTACTGACACCAAAAGGTAACAGACAGGAAGACTTTTCCCATTAAAGCCATCTCCTCCAAATTCTTATTTTGAATGGATGCACCAGCAGAAGAGGGAGAAGTTGCAAGGACAGGTGGTGAGCTGGATGTCACATTTTGCACATGGTGTTTTTAGGTCACCCATTCTGGAGCAAGATCTTGAACTCCCCCCACCTTTTCCTTCCTACTCGTTCTCTGTTCTGTCTCCTTGTTCAGTGGCAACATCTTCCTCCAGCTCCTCTGCAAACTGTACCTCTGAGTCTTGTTTCCCTGATAGAGACCCATCTTGAGCTTCTGGGAGCCAGTAAGTTTGTACATGACATTAGGTCATAATTCCTAATATCACCCACAATTTCCAGCCTTTTGGTGCCAGATCAGACCATTACACCTGCCGGCAAATCCTACCATATAGGAGACAGCCAGTGTGGGATGCTCAAGAGCCATCCTCCCCAAGGATCACAGAGCAGATGGTAGGGCACACTCTGAAATTTCTGCTGCTTAGAATTCAGTCAGATTTTTAGGATTTTTTAGCTCTAAAAAAGTTGGGTTTAACTTCCCTTGCATCTTCAGGGAATGAGAGAAGAGGCTGTGTAAGCTAACATGAGACCCCAGGACCTGAGTAGTGATGATCTACGGATTAAAAAGGTACAGTGACCAGGATTTTGGGTGGGAAATGAGGTGTTTCAGGTAGAATAAATACAGAAATTGCAATTAAATTCGTTGGGCTCCTTTGAAGGGAGAGATTGAAAGTGGATCAGGGCATGTCTCCTGATAGGAAAGGGGTCCTTGATGCCACACAAATAGTTTTAGCTGGGAGGAGAGCAAGTGCTCCCATGGTTTTTATGTTTTGACGTATTGACAGTTCAGTTGTTGTGGGCTAATTTGTTTGATTTTTAAATTTTTATAAATTATCAAATTTCCCTCTACTTATTGTAGTGGGTTTTAAGAACTTTCTAACTTAACCCTGATTTTAGCAGTATGCACAAAATTCACATGGAAATAAAGACTTTCTTTTGATTTTTCTTTCAAGAAGCTAGCCTGACTTTTACTTTGGGTTGGTTTTTTGTTTTGTTTTTTTTTTTTTCAAATTGAAATTTAATTATACTTTTGATGCCCTCCTAAAACAATTTGCAACCCCCAAATGAAAATTTGGAGACAAGTCTTGTCCTCCTATAAAGGCCAAGGGCACAGAGAAAAAGGCTGCAGATGAAATGCACCAGGACTCCTAGATTTAAGGATTTGAAGTCTTGGCATTCCCCAGTTCTCCAGAAAGGTTTTACTTAAGCAGATGTTATCAATGTCCTGGGCAAATATTTGGTGGCAGTACCAAAGCTTGGAGCATATCAGTTAATACTTATTTAATTTTCTATTTTAAAGACGTTGACAGAAACTTCATAATTAAGCTAATAGCCTCCCTTAAATTTGTTTATTCCATTCAAACCCATATTTTCTTGGCTGGGGAGGGAGGAACAGGAAGCATGACTCGGTCTCTCAATCACTCTCTTTCTGTTTTGTCCATCACCTTGGTTTCTTTCCCCTGTTTTTGACCTGCACTTTTTCTGGATCAGACACTGGCAGGTTGAGAGGTAATAAGAACCAGATGGACATAGTACAGAAATTGCCCAAATGGGTACGAGAATGTGGGGAGCTGTCAGGCATGGAGAGAAGCTGGAATTTTTCAGCAATAAAATGGGATTTATCGCCACTCTACCACAGTCATTGCCGACAACCGTTTACCTTGACAGAAACCCCATTCCAATAGGCCATACCGATGCAGATTTTTTTACTTTTTTTTTCTTTTTTTTTTTTTTTCCCTAAGAGTGATGATTGGTATTTGTTCTAAGGCTCAAATGGCCTGCACTAAAGGTGAAGCATTAGGCCAAAGTCCTGTATTCCCTACTGAGGCAAATGAACCTGCTAAAATAAGTTCCTTCCACAATAGCTGTGTAATTGAAACCAGAAAGTGAGAGAATTTGATAAATTGCTTGACCCTGAAGGAATGTTAAGGTCATAAATTTTCATTGCATTCTTTTTTTTCTTTTTTTTTTAGGGGAAAAAAAAATCTCTTTTATATATATATAGGTAGATAGATATATATTATGTTTAGTATTTGTCTCTGAATTCCAGCTAACTCCCTGATCATTAGCCGTTACTTTGCCATCTTCTCCCCATAGGAAACTACGAGAGGGTTTAGAGCATTCCTGCCTACAACTTCTTAGGAGGGCTGAAGGACACAAAATACTCACAAATGGCAGCACTGTTAAGGAGTCAGCCACATAAAGAATAAACAACCCAAAATTGGGAGGTTAGCAAGTGCAATCCCTTTAGAAAGACAAAATAAACAACATAAAAAACACAAACATACTGTACTTGAAGAGTGCTGAAGTAAAAAAAAAGTCTGTAAATCATTTACAGGCTATCAAACATTTATTGCTACTTTTAGCTTTTTTTTTTTTTTTTAACTTAGAAGTGGTATTACCTTTTACTTGAAAAAGAATGATCAGTGTTTTCTTGAATAACATGTACAGTATCGAATTATATGTCTATAATAAGAGGTCCCTTCAAGCTCAAAAAGACAGAAGCAAACCCCAGATCCCATGGTATCTTATTGTGGTAATACACATCTTGAGAACAAGTAAAAGGAAAAAAAAAAATTAAAAATAAAATATTAAGGCGAACAAAGAGAAAGGATGAGAATAATTAGGAGAATAACCAGCGAGGTAAGACATCCAGCCATGCTCCCTGTTCTGTGCTTGCACCCATCAGTAAATACAGCCATACTAGAATAGCTTCTAAGAAGAAGCAGAGAGGAAACCCAGAAAAATTTTGGTTTTGTGTATGGTTGCTTGGGGTTTTTTTCCCTGCAGTAGCAAAATTTACTCCTGTAACTGGAGTGGCTTCTGCTTCACAATTGCTTGAAATTTGCCATCATAGAGTGACTGTTTTTTACAATCTGGCTGCTTTCCTCCCCCTGCTTTGAATATAACATTTCAGAGGCAAATTTGTCTCTCTTCAATAAGGCACTGCACTTTACATAGCCATACACACTTAACCCTACATGAAGCAAGTTAAATAATCATTAGCACAGTAACCCATTGCTATCAAAAACTTATTGGACCTCTAAATTTTAAATTAATGGCCTGTCTCCCTTGTTCTGTATGTCTATACGTATCTGGTTTTCAGACACTTCAGTGGAAAGTCATAGACATTTTATCAGCACATATTAGACAATTTTCATTATTGATATTTCAATTTGAATGTAAAATAATTTTTAAAAAGTGCAGGGAAAAATAGTTTTGCTGAGTTGATTCATCCCTAGACCTCTGACTCTTCAGTAACCCTTCAGAGTGTAAATTAGCTGCCAATATTTGACAAACTGGTAAAGAAATGAACTCTGTTCCTCTCTGGCCAGGTTGTTCTAGCTCAAATAAGTTTCCTTAAGAAAGCATGAAAAAGAGAAGCTAAAGGGAAAAAAAAAGGAAAAAAAATTGAAACAATGTCCCCATAAAATCATAGCAAAAAAACCCTCAATAATTTATACTCACTTTTTCTTTTTGGAGACGTTAAATAAAACTATGGTGGAATGGGATTTTCTTGCGTTGTGAGGGATGGTTTTTTTCCCCCCATAAACTTTCTGGCCCAAATCCATTCTTTCCTTTTTATTTCTTTGAGTCCCAAAGTAACTGCTAGTCATTTTGAGACAGTTACTTATCCGGAGAATGAAGGAGTATCGTCTGCGTTTCAATTAGAGAAGGAAAAAAAAGATAAAGGCTTGGAACGTAATCGAAAAATGCAAAGAGACATATTAGGATGAGAATTTTCATCTGTTGCTGTATAAATATTTTAATAAAAGTTCTGAAATAATGTGTCTGCCTCCTGCTCTATAAAAGAGAGGAGATTATGAAGTGCAAATGATGCAGCTTAGATGTATAGATCCGACTGGGATTTTTCACCATTTAAGAGCCTCTTCGTGCTTCTCCTCCAGAAGTTTGTTTAAAAGCCGTTTCAGACCCCAAGAAGTATAAATTTCATGAGTATAAATAAAAGATGACCAGGAAGTGGCTTCAATCACTAATACTTTTTGCAAACTAATGTTCAGCTGATGCAACTCGATTTTGTTTTGCATCACTTTAATGTCACAGCGGCAATGACTGGCTTTTATTCACCAACCCTTTGAGTCAGCACTTCAAGACATCTTTCAAATTAGGTCATACTGCAAATTTGCCGCTGATACAAAGGTTGATTAAGAGAGCTGCACAATTTTAAAGGGATGTCTTGTGAGGAGAATTAAGGTCTGGTTGATAGTTCCAGGAAATGTGAGGCCCCATAACTACATGAAAATAATGTATAGGCTCTACGGGGAAAGAACATATTTCCTCGGAGCGCTTGAAGAAATACTCATTTACAACTTAACCAAGTCCTCCTCCCCACACTCCCCCCCCACCATTCCTGTTACAGGAGAAGTTGTGTGATGGGTCTTGAAAACAAGCCTTGAATTATAGCACAGAGGCAGTGAGATGAGCCCTGTTCTCCTCTGGCCGAAAATCAGTCCCCTCCTCTTGCCTCCTTTGATCTTCTTTGGAAAGACCTATTTCTACCCCCTCCCACTGAAGCATCTTGGTTTCTGCTTTCCCCCATAAAACAATCCAGCATCTCAACGGGACCCTTCACCCGTAATGTAGCAACTCCACGCTGAGGCTGAATGGCTGTGTAAACCTCCGCTGAAGATGTGGAGGGGATGATGAGAAGTGACAGCCAATCATGGCGGCCTGAGCTAGGGTTGTAAATTACTTCTAAGCCCAATTTAGGCATCTTAATGAAGTGGCCAAAATTTTTCCCCTCTGCAGCACAGAAGGGACAGTAGCTCTTCTTGCTCCGGGGTCGGAGCATGCAGGAGACAAATCTCAGAAGGGAGCTGCTGGCTGCCAAGCGGTTCTGGAAATTGGGCCACTTCATTTTTGGTGGTTAAGTGGAAAGGGAGATGAATGATGTCTTCGAAGGGAACCGGAACCAAATCTAAGATTTCTGTGGCACTCTGGGATTTTAGGTTTCCCAAACTTTCTCTCTTTGCAGGGAATAAGAACACATGAAGAGCCGAGAGTTCCCCTAATTTGATGTAAGTGGATAAAAGTCAACTGCCAGCTTGGTTTTGGTTTAACTCTTTGGCCCACCTGGCAAGGCAAGAAGCTGCTGTTAATGTTGGGTTTACCTAATGAATCAGTGCTCAGGATGGGAGGAAAAAAAAGGCAGGATTTTGGCTGCAGCTACATTGAAAGCAGTGTTTAATTCTCCCATCACTGAAACTAGAGTCCCCCAAAGTTATCTTTTCTATGCTCAGGAATATTGCCATGAGTTAAGGCTATAGCATCAGTGAAAAAAACACAAACAATTTAAAACACGATCCCAAAGAGAGGTTTCTTGCCATATGAATAGCCATGAAAGCCAGAAAAATGTTTCTCATTCCCACTTGTATTTTCCTTAATTTCTTTGCAGCAGAGTCCCTGAACTTGCATTTCTACCCCGGCAGCTGACTTCATTTCATGTTTTTGATGTTACGATCACCCACAGACCTTTCCATTCTCCATATGTTTCTGGATTCAGTCACTTCACCCACAGCCCTCCCCTACAGTATAACACCTCAAATCCCCCCGCATGGCAAAGTCTATTTTATTCCCAGTCACTTTCAATTTGCCTCCCGTGTTTCTCTGAAGGGTTTAGTTGAATGTGATTTCTAGCACCAAAAGAAGAGGAGGGGGGAAAGTGGCAGGCTACAAATGAGAAGGTGGCCTGTGCCACAGCCAGGAGTCGCTGGAAGTGAGTTTTGAAAAGAACTGATTCAGGACCACCACAAGATTGATTCTAATATTTTGAGCTACATTTAAGCTTCAGGTTCCTTTAACCCTCTTCTACAAGGTTAGATAAAAATGCATATAAACCCTAAAAATATAAGTAATAATGAGATTTGAAGACAGGAAGCTCAGCAACAAAAGGCGTATGTCTATCTTATTATCTAGAAACTCCCCTGCAGACCTAATTTGGTGGTGTCACCCCACCTCCTGCCCTATGGAGGTAGCTGCTGCTGCTTCTGCTACTGCTGCCCTTCTCCAGTCTCCATGAATCAGGCAAGAAAGGATATGAACTCATGCCAGAGTGACTTAAACCAATCGTGGGAAAACAAACTGGGGGTTCCTTTAAAAAAAAAATAAAAAAAAATTCATACTGCCTTTTGAGTCTTTGTGAAGACACTGAGAACATGCTTCCAAGCTCTTTTGTTCTGCCCTAAGGGATGGAAGGCTGCTCTTAATACAAGAAAACAAAGCCTTCCATTGCCACTACCAACAAAAAAAAAAAAAAAAGAAAAAGAAAAAAGCAAGCTGAAATGCTTATGAACACTTTGCTCCAGGCTCTGTGGCAGTAAGGAAAAATCATTGCAACCATCACAAGACTTGGCAACACCAGGGCCATGCCAGCAGAGTGCTCTTCCCCATTACTGTAAATCACAGGCTGAGCCCAGTTTATTGTGAAACATCCAATTGTGGCTCCTTGAATACGATAAATAAAACCACCGTCCCTCGGTGCACTTGACTAGTATTTGTGGAAGCGAGGGGAAAATTCACACTTCTGCCTAGGGACAGGACAGAGGCAGCCCATGCCTCAGTGTGGCTTGGTGGAGACAAATCACAAAAGAGAAGCTGCAATTAAATATGGGATTTCTGTGCCTCTATCCTCTTTTTCACCATTGCTACTGCAGAGAAAATCACTTTATTCATTTTAGGCATTGCAGTATCAAGTATTTTGGGAGACTAGACTTGGGCTCATTTTGGTTGGGTTTGGGTCCACACTTAGCTTGAAACTGAACACACACAATGAAATAAAAGCTGAAACGGTCCCTGGGAATAGGGCAAGTCACAGGGGGTAAGATTCACCTTTAGCCGAGGAGCCACGAGCCCGTATTACAGCTACCAGCCCTCAAACGCGTGCCATCAGTGCTGCAGGGCCCTGCTTCAGCCCAGCCAGGATGGTATTACTCAAGCCTTTCCTCTGGGAATATGTCAACAGGCACATTTAAAACTCAGCTTCTGCAAGCTATCAGCCACTGGCCCTCATGCCAGGAAAACACACAGGCACTAATGGAAGCAGTACACAGCCAGGGAGCAGAGCTGCACGGGGTTAGATCAAGCTATGCCCATATTTCACAGCATTGCTCCTGCCCCACCATTGCTTCGCTGTTTTCCACCATGCACAGACCCAACAGAAGGATGTTGTGATGGAGCCAGGGGAAGAACAGCTCTGTAAACAAGGCCAGCTCTGAAACCTGCCAAGTGACCCTCAGATATGACAGGCAGCACTACAGCAGGACCCATTCCCTACAGGACACGGGCAGAAAATATTCCAAAATAATGGATTCAAAGCCCTCTTCTTGCCCAGAGCTCATCTCCTTTTGTGCATACTGGACCAGCTGAATATTTATAGAAGAGGCTGGAGGTCAGGCTGCTTTGCTCACTGCCCTGGCCCCCTTGCCCAGCTTTCGCACAGCCAGCTGGCGGGCAGCACCTCTCCCCGCTGCGCCGGGAGCGCAGCCTCCTCTGAGCGCCAGCTGGCTCTCGGGGACACCACCGCTGACAGACCCGCAGCAAACCAACCTGCTCCAACCTCCCGACTATCTGAAATTAGAATGGGCCCCCACACCGTGATGTTTAAGGCAGAACCTTGTTGGTTGTTTTTTTTTTTTTTTTTTTTTTGCACAGGATAAATGTTGTAATTTAAGTCTTTTTCTTTATCCCCTTCTTTTTTCTCCTCCCCAACAGCTTCGCAGCTCAAAGTCCTCCTTGATGTGATTACCCACCAAGCCATACAGGCCAGAACTCCAGATACAAATCTGCTTAAACCCTGCGTCTTTATCAATCGATGTCTACTAGAAATAATCTTAAACCTGAAGATGTGAAAGAGCCAAGTGCTTAGGGGCAGCCTGTTTGCTCCACCAGCTCCATTGAGCAGATGAGAAAAAGCACCTAATTAGCCAAATTTATTAATATGCTGCTTTTTTTTTTTCTTCAAAGAGGATACAGCTACATTATAGAGGTGAAACATGACTTTTGATGATCAAGCAAGCAGTGATTAAATAAGGTTAATCCTCATTTTATATGCTAATAGGATATTTATAATCTCAACTGCATATCCAATTTAGCTATTTTATTTTCTGTTGTTAAGAAAGTATTTCTTATTAGTGAAAGAGAATACCCCTACGTTCACTGCAGATGCTATTTTAATTGGGCTCAAGTGCATTGTGTGTAATTAGTCCACTTCTCTAATATTTCATCTATAATTACACCATGAACAATGTGCTTAAATTTCAGAAGGGCTGCCAGTTTAAATTTTTTTTTTTAAATAAAACTGCTAATTAATTGGTGACCCTTCCCACAGACAAATGATTCGCATTGTAGCCTAGCCCCAGAACTCTCAAAGGATAGTCTTTTCAGAAGTTTGAACACCTTGTTTTGACATGATGCCTCTGATCTGAAAAACATAAAGGAACCTATGCCATCCACCTGGTTTCACCAGGACTGCCACTCCAAACTTCCTCCAGAGGCACAGCAGCATAGGCATGACTTTAGTAGCAATTTTAGACAATGCTGGCTATTGAGAATGACCAAAGAAAATAACTGGATGTTGTTCATCTCTTTCACCTCATAAATTGTCTCAATAATTTGAGAGAAGACAGTGAAGTGGCAGATAGGGGAGGGCTCCCATTTATCCACCACAGTGCCCCAGCTCTTTAGCGGAGAAAAAAGAAAGAAATAGCCCCAAACATGGTGACAGTGAATATGCTGTGATCCTATCAGCAGGACTGAAAGTTCAGCTCTAAAATACATCTTGCACAAATGCCAGGACAAGGTACTGCTGGTACCAAGAAGCTGGTGATCAATCTGAGCTCTCTCAGAGGAAGGCCACATAGTGTGTGAGATTATGGGGTAAATATTTCCCATTAATTCCACTGGCTGCACACTGTGCTACCAAGCCCAGTGTCGTTTGTGGAAGATCAGAGGATACAACACTAGGGCACAATGGTGGTCCTCAAAGTAGAACCTCCTAAGCCCTGTTGCAATTTTCCTTCCCCTAAATGGTAGCAAACCACTGGGCAACAAACACACATGTACATATTTGTAGATATATGTATATATATACATGCACAAAATCATACTGAGCATGAGGGATCCTCATCTCATACTTCTCAGACAATCATTTTGTAAACACCACTTTGCAGCTTTGCTCAGGTTTCCCTCCTGTCTGGGCAGCTCCACCTCAACAAGGCCAGATCCAGCTCAGGACCAGTGCAACAACCTTGTGGTTTCCTGTCCCACTGGTGTCCCAGCAAGCTGCCATCACTGCCCACATCCACCCTTGGTTAGATCATCATGGGACTCGCAGTCAAAGGGGTCTTGCTACTCCCACTGTCTAAGGATTTGTGATAAACACATTGAGAGTCCTAGAAGAAACAGAGGACACACACAAAACTTCCTAGTTTTGCCTCCCTAAAAGCACCCTCAGTTTAGGGAGAAAGTAAAACTTTTAAGCACACAGAATACCCTTGCACAAGAGGACATGGACCTCCCTCATTCTTCATGGTTCCCATACCAGAAGTGAATGGAAAGGGGAATAGGTAACTAAGTTGGCAGGACAGGCAGGATAAAGGCAGTGGTCTTTACCCTTCCAAAAGCTTTTCAACATGAGGCTGAAGCTCATGGACCATGTCCAGCAGAAGGCAGGGGTGAGGAAGAGACAAAGCCACACTCCCTGGAGGTGGAGAATGGTATGCTCTTTGGGAGCACATTGCAGGGCTGCTACCTGACCCCCTTCCCAAAGCACCCCTGTAAAAGAGCCACCACTTTGGTTTCAGGCTTTTCTTCTCCCTGGTGGGGGTGTGAAATGCTAGGTACTATTTAAGAAAGGGTGACTTCTTCCTCCCTACCCACCCCCCCACCAAAACCAAAAGCCTGACCTCTTCCCATCTGCTGGGGAGAGCCAAATCGCTACCAGTCTGGCTCTGATGTGAACTAGCTCTTTCTGCCCAGAAGTTTATTTTTCAAAACAAGTGTGCCTGCAAAACAGTGTTTATTTAAAACACAGTATGAATGCCAGTAACCCAACATGCACGGGGAACAGCACCCGGAGGTCTCCCGCTTAGTGTTTGAGAGCTATTAAGTAAATCAGGGGAAAATTCCTCAGGAAATGATGGGGTTAGGCCTGATGGGCATCCCTGTGTGATTAAATGCAACTTAATGAGGCCACGGGTGACAGATTTGGGCGCAGAAGTGTTTAAACAGCATGCAAAAAAAATAAAAATAAAAAAAAAAAAAATAAAGCCTTCATAGCACACAGGGGATGGGAATTGAGGCTGGTTGTGTTATCCTGTGGTGTAAAAACACAGGGAAAAAGGGTGGCCTTCTAGCACACACAAGCTTTTCACAGCCTTCCTTAACAACTTATGCCATTGAGCAAACATTGCAGAGCTCTCAGTTACGAATGGTCTGGCCAGTGTCATGAGTCAAGGATGGCCAGCATCACTTTGATTTCTTAGGGGTTAGAGAGGAGGATTTAGGTCACAACACTTTATTTCCACCCCACCTCCCCAGCATCTCTAATAGAAAATGGTTGTCTTGATCGAAGGAGCTAAATTCTGCTGTCATCCCGCAGGACTGCAGGATAATTACATTGACTTCATCTGAGCACTTTGGTTTTGCTGATACATCTGTCAAGGACAGGAGGGGATTCTTGGTGTCTCACAGTCCCTGGAGCATTTGTTGGAGTAACCCTTCAACATTTGCACAAGAGGTTGTGTTCTCACACAACCCATGATTGAATCACTAGGGAAAGAGGCTCCTGACTGACATCCCACCAGGTATGGAGCATTTTTGTGGGGAGATAAAATGAAATTTCTGGTTTTTTCAGCCTTAAGGGAAAAAAATATTTTTGTCCAGAGTGCTCTGTTGGCCTGGAGCAAGTGACTCTTCCTTCCAAAATAATAAATGGATACCTACAGGTTTTCATGTGTGGTCAACTAGGATGCAATATGTCCTCCCAGCTGGCCACACCTCCTCCTCTTTGTTTAGCATACCAGTTCACCTGGTAGAGTGACTTTGCATTCATATGTGAACAATGAAGATTTTACCAGTTGTCTATTAAAAAAAAAAAAACAAAAAACCCCAAAAACCAACAAAACCTAGAACACATATTAGGTGGAAAGTGAAAGGCTAAAGGGAAATTATTGCTCATTTAGACAGCAGCATAAATTTTCTTCCTATTTTTAACCTAGCTTTTAATTTAATAAATTTTATGACCCTTATATTAAGTACATATGTTTTACAAGACATTGTGTCCCTTGAGTCACCCTGAATTTACTCTATTATAGCAGAGTTAAATGAATGAATACTGTGTTTCTGATTTCAGCTTACCCCTTATTTGATCCTTATATAGTCAATAAACCTTCATAGAAGCATGAAGCAACTGAATCAAGCAGGGTGCCAAAGCTGTGTTTGGGAGCTCTGTTAGTCTTTAAAAGGGAATTAGTAAATTGCTATTCTCTTTTTCAGATCCTGCTACACCACTGCCAGGTTTCCCATGCTGTTTACAAGGAATAAATGGTGATACTGATAAAACTCTTGAATTTATACATTACCAGCTTAACTTTCATATGATAATTTAAAAGGTAGGTCAAGTTTTCCTTTGCCTTCCAGCCACTTCCAAGACTCCTAGCCCCCTAAACTTAACTATTTTTCTTCCTAATGCTCTCTGGAAATTTGGACGAGCAAAAAGAATTTAAATCAGTCCTATATAGGTTATGGATTATTCCCAAACAAATGCATTTTTGGGAGGAAGATGGGAGATCTTTTAGAAACATTTGAACACAAAAGCCAACTCTGCTTTTCCAATGTAAGTAATTCTTTCACTCAAATTAGTGTGTATGGTCTAGTAGGTGACAGCAGAATAATGCATCAAAAAAAAAAAAAAAATAATGCCAGCTACAAATCGAGGATAAACAAATTGGAAGATGAATCTAATTACCTGGACTAGATCCATGTATAAAACTAAGATGCTCTGATCCTCAATGCCTGCAGAGAAAATAAGCATGTACAGAGATTATTCTTGTTTGGGAGCATTTACATTGTTTATTTAAGTAATATACGAGGGCAGCTTTTCACAACGGATTTGCAATGGTGGCAAAACACAAAGATTAGAAAGGGATAGTTGATATTTGCTGAACAGTGGGAAGCATGAGTTATTGATTGGCTTGGTATCAACCTGGAGTTCCTTTTTAATATAATAAGATTAGTTTAGAAGGGTGTTTTATAAATCGGGTGGCTCTTATTTGATTTGAGTACTGACTCTTAGCGACTTGCCAAAGTTCAGTAAATATGCAGAGTATAGTATATGCACTTTATCTTTGTGTATTATCTATGACATAAACACAGAGGGGAAAAGTCAAATTTTATACATCAGAAAGTGGGTTTGTTGCCAGACATTCTAACGTTGCGTATTTAATTTCACTGATGTATGTTAAAATGGGAAACCAAATTCAATGAGCTGTTTGTTTCTTTCTACAAATACGCTTACATCAATGACCTCTGAGGACATGACCTCAAAATGTAACTAGATGTTTAAAAGAACCTCGAAGATCTATACAAGACATTAACATTTGTGTCAGAGGGCAGTATACAAGCGTGTATATACTCAGCTGTCTATATGTCGACTGCTATATTTTTATTGTTACAGGAAACCAGCCAAAGTCCCAAACAGGGAAAATTATCAGCTCCTTTTTTTTTTTTTTTTTTTTCTTTTTCTTGGCACGGTCCTGTTTAAGACTAAAGACATGAGCTTAAGTTAGAACATATTTTAGCCCTATTCAGAAACTATTTTGTCACCTTCTGTGTGGGGTTTTAAGTGCTATCCTGTCTTGGAGGGCACAAGGCTCCGACAGAGATAGGCACAGTATTGGGCAGACCTGAGTGTGAGGATTCACAGAAGACTCCTAAAAAAAGAAGAAATTACCATTTTAGCTGGGCATGGGGAACTCCTAGTCACCTCTCCAGGGACAAACTGATGTCAAGTTCTGCTGTCTGTCAGGATTAAGTGCCTGTTTGCTTTCTCACTAACATGTGGTTTGAGAACAAAGCAGCTCAAATCTCCTCCATTCTTAACAAAGCATCTCAAATTGCTGAGTAAAATTCCTTAATCCTCCCGTCTTAATCTGAGAACATCAACGCCACATGGTAGCACTGAGGTCTCTTTTTGTCCACTCTGGAGCACCACTGACATCACTGTTTGATTTGAAGCTAACTTTTCCTGGAGCCACCCATTATCAGAGGGAAACCTCAGGTGCTTTGTTCTCAGAGCAGGTTTGTCCAAGTAGCTGTTCTTTCCTAAAGTTTCCACTAACAGTGAAAAACGAAATACAAAGCAAGAAGAGACTAAATGTCATGGTTTCTCATTCTCCATAAACCATCCATGTGGTAAAATGTAACATGAGCTTTTCCATCACAAGCACCATGAGGAAGGATGCAGCAGCTGCCTGCCTGAGTGGTCCAGAGGTCAGGCTGGAAGAAACAACCTGCAGCACTCCCATCAGTACAAGCAAGCAAACTCAGTCTAGAAAGCAAGAAAGCAAAACACCTGATATGAAGAGGGTTGAGCAGTTGTAACATGGCACAATAAAATCTAAACACCAGATGATTTGATCTCAATGCCTAGGCATAGTCTACCCTATGACACAAAACTCAGCTGTCATCCTAACCAGTATTTTCCTGCAATCATTTATCCAACAACAAAAATCAATTCCCAATTTCTGCTAGAAAAGTCACAGAAATCACTACTTTCTCACTCTGCAAGCATTCTTCCTACTATTACTACTTCTCCCTACTACTTTTGTCCTGTGTTAATTTCACTTGCCCTGTCCCAGCTTCAGTCAGTAGTACAAACCTACTTTAATCTATATTTGCTAAAAATTATTTTGTATCTCATTCTCCTCCATTTCTGACCCCAGAAATGTGCTTGCCTTGGTTCAAGCTTTGCTTCCCCCCCTAATCAGGGCCAGGTCAGCGCCAGAGTCAGGACTTTTATCCTAAAATCCATAAGGGCTCCATAAGGAGCAGCAAGTAACTCCCTGTGAGAAAACTTCTAACAAGTTTTGTTCCTCCCATCATCAAGTAAGACACCAAGAGCAGCTTCAGAAGGTCTGACCATGAAAAATAACTCCAGGTTTATCACCAGCAACAGTCAGCTGGAACACATAACTCACTGCCAAGCTGTTTATGCACAGCTGGAGCAGACTGATGTGGAACAGAGTGTGCAGGGCAGGTGGGCACAAGGATGCACAACATTCAGTGCACCACACCCTGCTGGTTGGCTGCAGGAGGATCATCAGGATCATATCCTTCAAGATGCCGTGGCCAGAGGCTGAAATATATCAAAACCAGCACTATCTGGGCTATAGTATTTAGGAAAACAACAGGTAGAACTTCACAGTCCCATGCTGCAAAACTTTGTTATGTAAAAGGTTTTCTAAGCATAAGAGATGGCTCTTGAGACTGGAGATCCAAAAACTGCAAAAGATTTCCTTCATCTATAATATCTCTAAAAAATATTGCTTAACCTATCTCAAGAGGCTTCCAGCTCTTTGCAGGAGACAGCAAGCTGAAAAAATGGATACCTGTGTATGAAAAGGAAAGGATGCTAAAAAGTTCTGTTGGATGCTGCATTCTCTTGGTAAAGATAAAGCTTTGAGAATCTGATTTATGGAATTAGATTATAACAGTGAGTTTGCAAGCAGACAAAGATTCTGGGACAGGCTTTTTCATAGCAAACTCACAAATGGGGAGTTATAGAGTAACAACATCTCTGAGGCTACCCTGAACAAATAAAGTTTTAAGGTTAAAAAGCAGAGAGCAAGGTGCATCCGCACGGATGGAGCTCAGGGACTGGAAAGGATGGGAGCCAACAGAGCCTTGGGAGGACCAAAGACACTTTAGTACAGACAGGGATGACTGATCTCACACAGAGTGAGCACAGGTCAAAGTCTTGAAAAAAAAACCCCACATTATTAGGAAACAGAATCCTTCAGAAATTTTTCCACATTACTCCTGCGGGCAGTGAGATTGCTCATTTGAACTATGAGCTAACAGCAAGACTTTAATCAAACCTTTCCCACAGAAATGCTAAGGCACTTGAAACACAACTCATTGGCCAAAATTCCTCCACACAAAGGTGACAAATGAGCCTTGAAAGACATGCCCACAAAGCAGACATTTCTCAGCTGATGACGAACAGGCAGCCGTCACTGCTGCGTGCCGCTCTTAACCCAAGTGGTAATAGCTACTGCCCTCCAGAACTAGTTAGCTCTCATTTATATCTCTGGAAAGCAGTGTCTCCACTGAAGTCAATATAGTTTCACTGGGCTAAGTGTGATCAAATTAGGCTTGATGTCCACAGACCTGAGTGTATTGCTTGCCTTAGGGCAGGGGAGCAAGAACAAAGGGCTCATATATTGGTATCTGTGTTTGGTCTGTAAAGGATTGCTCTCTCCTGCCCACCACATCTTTCAGCAATGGGCTGTGTGGAGTCATACAATTAAAAAGTCATTTATGTTCAAGATTCTCACATCTCTGACGTATGCCTTGTCACAGCACAGGAGTTTAGCTCTACTTCAGAGAGATTCGAGCATCATGAAAAGCTGGCTGCCAGCAAAAATCATTCTGAGAGGAAATAGGAGAGGAACAAAGAAAGAGACATACACAGAGCGACCTGGAGATGTTACAGGACTCCATCAGAGCTGGCTCTGGGTACAAGCAAAGCAGACTGCTGCCTGAAACAGTAGGGAGACAAACGCATAGGAGCGTTTTCCTTGATGTCCTTCCTCCTGTGTGGCAGCGGATCCTGACTGATGGCTCTGTTGGTGGCAACTGGAATCAGGGATATGAAGAGCCAGCCTTTGAGGCCACCTCCAGGATTCGTGCTGGTAATCACAAACATCACAGGTTTGTTTGCAGTGTTCCAACATGAAGTCTAAAACCTCCCAGGTTGTGCTGGTGATGGAGGCAAAGCCTTGGGAAGCTGCTGGTGACCCTGAAAGAGGACAAGCACCCCTCACAGAGACCTTGGTACACAACCCTGGGAAAAGCTCACCTGCCCCTGGAGCCAGATGCTTACCCAGTTTTTTATTCCCACATTTATTTCCCACATTCCATCGCTGGTGCATGATTATTGTCACACCATCCCCACCAGCTCTGTGGCAAAGCACACAGGTGAACCTGCAGCTAGAAACACACACACACCCAAACAGGCACCCCTTTTGTCAGCCATGGTATTTCACAGCCCTTGGGGGAGTAATAGGCCTGGGCTCGGTATCTGCCTCATGGTACGGTATGACTTTCAATCATGTTAATTAAATTAATATGGGCCATGCTAATGAAAACCACAAAATACTATTTTGGTGTCTATGAGCACATACATTTTGATAGTATCAACTTGTCATTCTGATGTTCCTTTCTACACCAAATACCAGCAATGTAAACATCTAACAACACTTTCATCATAACAAAGGAAATTCTGCATCAGCACCAGACTGAACGCAGACAGACTTGTGTAAGCAGCAAGCACCAGAAATATTCAGACACACTAGGGCTCACCAAGTGTTCCACAAACGCTCCTCCTAGCTAATCTTTTAATCTACTTTTGAGGTATATTTTTGGCTCGTGTTTTGTTTTAGGTTAGGGGGGGGGTTTATTATTATTATTCTTTCCCTGCATGATTAGCCATCCAGGAAATGTTTAAATTACAAAATCATAAGGTTTAAAAGATTTATAGATCAAATTATATTAACCTAATGCAATAGGCCAGCCATACGGAAATTAGAAGTCTTTATATTTTATTTTGGTTATTAAATTGCTCCCTTTATACTGTTTAGTTTGTTTGTAACAGTAAGGTTTTGCTGTCTGATGTTAAAACTCACAGAGTAACCAAGCAAAAACAAATGACTTAGTCCTTGGTTCAAAGAAATAATAGGTTACTAGCATAATTAATTTTATGTTTAATTACTGCAGAATGAAACAATTCAACAATATCCAATCAATCCTCAGAATGACAGAACAGAAGGTCAGCACTTGCTAAGTCAATTGTTTTGAAAGAGAAATTTATGTCAGGTTCTCTTTTATGTGCTAGAGAAAGAAATTGGATAAAAGTGGTCAAGCAAATGTTAATTAATTGTATAAACGTAATCCTCTTGTCATGCAAAAATCACAGAGACTCCAGGCACAGCCTGCAAAACACTGGATATGCATCGTTCAAGAGCATCTAGAAATGACATCTTTGACTTAATAATAATGAAAGAAAAGAGAGCAAGCAGGAATGTTTGCAAGCCAGACTAGTTTTCAAGCTGGCATTCAGAAGCACATTTGTACAAGCTTTTGTACACCGGTTCAGCCCAGTGGCTACAGAGGCAAATCCACAGCACCATGGAGTCTGACCCTGCTTGGCTCCTTGGTGGCAATTCTCACAGGTGGCTGCTTTTGCCCTCCCTGTCCTTCCTCAGACTAGGAAGTTAATTGGGCTCAAAATTTCCCACTCCTATGATTATTTTTTCACCTGAGCCTCCAGGTATTCAGTAAAATGTCATTTTCCTCCAGCATTAGCCTTTAGTTACATGACTACGCATTCCCATCTCGTCTCAAAATAGCTGTTCCTGCTTCCACACTCCCAGGAAAGTTTGGCACTTTAAGAGGCCTCACCTGCAGTTTCCAACAGTTTCCATCATTTCCCAAGGTTGTTGATCAGGTGTTTCCAAGACCAAGACTGTCTAGTAGGCTCAGCCATCCTCTGGCCTAAAGTTTTGTTCTTTTCTTCACTGCTCTTCTATTCAAGCCTTGCTCATGTCACCAGTGCCCACTCTCTATCACCAGCTGCTTATTTCTTTTAAAATATCTTATGAAAAATCTTAAACCAGTCTATCCTCTTATTTTATGCTCTCACCATCACCTTCACCTGGAGGCTGATGACAAAAGACCTGGTGGCCCAATCACCAGTGCCACAAATGGACCTGGCAATGAGGTCCATAAAAATTTATTGTGTTGGCTCTGAAGCCTTGTTGAGGCAAAGACAAGCACTGGGTGCTCCTTACCTCAGCTCTTGCTGTTCTAATGGTATGATCCCAGCCTTTTGAAAATTAGGGCAACAGAAACATTAGAGATCATTGATCTAATTATCACCATGCCAGCCTCTTTCAATCCATTCTTGTACAAAATCCAGCTGGGTAATTGATGGCATGCAGAGCACAGACACACCAAGATCTCTGACTGTAGAAGACCTACTTCAGCCAAGGATAAGTTACCTCTGGCAGCCAGGGAAGAACAGTGCTTTATCATCAAGTGGGAAAATTGAGATGCAATTTTGCATGTAAACCAAACCAAGCTGTGTTATGAACCAATTTTGTCACCTGTAAGAGGCGGTGACCCCAGGGAATGCTGGGCAGACCAGCCTTGAGCTCTCCAGAACACAAAAAACATTCTAATGCCCGAGCAATGCATTATGAAGATGAACCTTGCAGCACCTCTGCCATGCCTTAAGACCTTCTCTCTGAGACACTTAGCTGGTACCAAAAAGGGGGCACAGCAAATGACAATCACCACTTTGCTCCACAGCTCAGCCCATTCGATGAAACCAGGCAGATAGGGAAGGAGGATTAAACTCCACAGCACCACTCTTTCATTCCTAAGACTCATGCAGGGTTCAGCTCCTGTTTTTCCATGGGCCATGCCAAAACATTTGCAGATTAAGCAAATATACAGCTGTATACTTGTTTTAAATGTATATATTATTGGAGGATCCAAAAGATGGCAACAAGTGTGAGGAGTGCTCCATCCAAGAGCACTGGAATGGACCCTTGTGATGTTACTATGGCTATGTGGTAAACAGCACCATGGAAAAAGTTACTGAGCTTGAGCAGGGACTGATTTTTAAATCTTAGTTGGGCATCCAGTTTGAACTTGAGACACAAGTGTTTTAAGGGTGTCATGAAAATATGAGGGCCTACACAATTTCTTTCTTTTAACTATAACCTTAGAACAGAAGCTGAATGGCACTACTTTGTACACAGAAGGATGCTTAACACAAAAGGCAAAGGCACTGGAAACAATTGTTTCAAAACACTGTCCTAGAGAGGTTATTTCATGGTTTTGCTATTCTTGAGTCTGGGCCGATGATGCCAGCATTATTAATCCTTGAAATGAGTGGGTTTACATTGGGAGTGTTGACATAACCTCAGCTGCAGCAAGAAGAAAGGGTAGGAGAAGATGGAAATGTATATTTTTGGAAATAGATTTCATTCTGACAACCCTATAACAAACAAGTGAAATTTTAATACTGTGCTTCGATGAAAAATGAGCTGCTGAATAAACACCAGACTAATTCATAAAGAGCAAACTCAGCCTGTTTAATATTTCTTGAACTGTCCCAAAAATTCCATTGATCACTAGTGATGCTGTAAATAGAAAATTCCTACCATTTTCAAAGGAGCCAGGAGAATCTCACTGGGGTCTGCCTATCAAACTTTTAGACACTTTTGAAGCTCCCAGGCTAAAACATAATAAATCAAATATGAAATTGTATAGTGTTGGGCTGAGCTGGAACCTAGGATTTTGTGGTCTATTCCTGGGATTGTTTTAATTTTTTTTGTGAAGTATATGGTTTCTACTTAATTACTGTGTCCTCCACAAAAAAGTCAAACATCCCTCCCTTGATCAATCAGCTATTTAGTTAGTAATGCACTCATACTTCAAATATTACCTATTAGACCACTTTGCAGTTTAATACTGATGTATGATAGGACATTTTCTTCCTGGAAAACTAAATCCATGTCATGCCCAATATTAAAATCAAATCTCATAATCTTGGGGTTGGATCCTCCGTCCCTCTCCCCTACTATTCTTTTCAGGGCAGAGTTACAAAAACATCAAGATATCAAATATACTGCATTAAACAAATCCTAAGGCTTAAGATCAAATGGATATTCAACAAGAATTTATATAAGCCTGAAAGTTGAGGATCCTTCACTGTATTTTTCTAATTTGGGGGTTTCATTTGTTAGAGAATTCCTTTATCCTTGAACATTTTCAAGGTGATAATTTTTGCCTGTTTTCCCTAGTGTCAGCCCTATTCCCTTCCTAGACAAGGAGTGCTGAGGCTGCTTGGAATACCTCCCCTCCAGAAAAAAAAAAAAATAGTATAAAATCAAGAGCTCCTTGGGCTAAGCACCTAAAATGACCAGTGCATTGCCTGTTTTAAATGAAAGAATCTTTATTTTTTACACCCAGTGACCCTGCCCCTACACCTGACTTTGCTGTCCCAGAGCACTGGGGAACCTTGGACCTGCATTTTGCTGGTCAGGGTACTGGCACCTCCAATCCAAGCTGATGGGGATGTTTGGGATAATTTCATGTTAGGCAGAGTTAAACCCAGGCTTGTCCAGTTGCAGTGCTATTTTAACCCAAAGTAGCATCTTTCCCACACTCCTCCCTTGTAGCACAGACTGACAAGCTCTCCCTTGTTACAATTTTTATTCCTGTCCTTTTATTTGTCCTTCTTTTCCCAGAAAACGTTCTAGGACATAACATCTGTCCCACCCCCCCACCTTATTTTTTTAAAAAGGAAAAATATATCATTTTCAAGCTGCCCAGAAGCTGATGTTCTTTGCTTACTTCCATTCTTTCCCCTACTCTCACACTCAAATACTGAAAGCATCTTTTTACAGCTTTGTAAAACAAGGAAGGGAAGAAGTGGATGATATAGATGTCTGAACAAGGTTTGCACACAAAGCAAATACACTTGCCATGCTACTTTAAGTCAACTTTTTGCACTAAGGAAAAAACAAAGCTGTGACTTAGCCTGCTGCAGCACAGGTTTTACCATTTTCAAGTGTAGTCTCTTGGAAGCATTCAAAACTTTTGCTTCCTTCTCCACAGGCAAATAAGTACGAATCTCTTAACATAAATATAAAAAAGATTTGCATATTTACAGTTCAGGGCTGTTCTGTTGATTCCTTTCAAATGCAAGCACAGAAAGGCCCCCTCACACCCCCCCAAACTGCTCCCAAAGCCAGCCAGGCTGTGCTGCCTATCGCTTACCCAACAGCCTTGCCCTGAACCCCTGTAAGAGCTGATGTAAGCGTAATTTATACTGCTTCAGAGCTGGATCTGTCTGCTCAGGAGCATGTAGATCAAATTCTCTCACTCTACACAATCCAAAGTTTTGCATAGGTCAGGGCATGAATCTTTTTGCTAGCAACATTTTTTCTACGTACACACATAGCGGAGAACTAAATAAGTGTGTGTGTATATATACACACATGAATGTCAATTTTCCCAGGTGCAAAACACAGCCCATGTGGAGATTATTTCCCTCCTTCGCCTTTAAAAGAATGAGGAAAGTTTGTTTTAACACAGGTCTCTTGTCTTCAGCACCACTTAAGAGAGAGTGATCGGTTTGCATGCCCCAGTTTAAGTTTATGAACTGCCAGCCCACATTCAATGACAAAAAAAAATGTAACCCAGGCTGGTTTTCAACCACTGATTGTCAGATCCCATGTTCAATATGTCATATGAAGTACACTTCATTAAGGACTGCATTACTCTACCCGTAACATGAGCTAAATTAAAGTCAACGTTGGTCTGCATAAATCACCAATTCAAATGTATCACTAAGTGAAACAGACATCATCACCCCATGCCCTAAAACAACCTAAAAATCTGGGCTTCATGTCTATATATTGTAAGGAGGACAGATAGGAGATTTTTTTGTTCTTTGCTAGGACTCACAATTTTACTGTCAGAAAATACTGAACTTTTAAGGAATAGCAATGGACCTGTAACACCTTTCATCGGACAACGTATCTCATGGTGCTGTGAATTCTCTGCTCACAGAGAACAGACCCAGAACATTCATCAGATTGCCATAGGAGTCCTTCATTATATTGACAGAGTGGAAATTTGGTATCATCCTGTTTAAGCCAGGGTATGGGAAGGGATAATCCTGGGAACAAACACTTGAACAGTGCCCAGGGCAGTCCCCCTTGGGTAAGCTCCTGGATGACAAGACTCAAGTCTATGGGGTATCATAGGATTCAGACAGACAGTTTCCCACAAATATAATTTTCTATTACAAGAGGTGGGGAAAGCTATATGAAAAAGAAATAGCTGGTTAAAAATAAAAAAAAAAAAAAACCACCAGTGCCTCATCTGTGAAAACACAGGACATAACTATGTACTCTTGCAGCAGTTTCAGTCCAGTGCAGCCCTCTTGGATAAGGAAACACTTTTTCTCTACACAGAGCTGAGAACAGATTTAAGACTCCTAGATCCACTGAAATTTTAGGGAAGGCACTGGCTGGCCAGAGCTGTGAAAGATGTTTCCAGATGACAATGGGTGGCAGAAATAATTAGCATGAAGGACCAATTCTTTATGCCCATTGCCCAAGTCAGAACAACGCCTCTGACGTCCGAGAAAATCAGTGTAAGACTGGTGAACAAAGTAAAGAATTAGAGTCTAAATTGCTTCTTCATATTTATTCCAGCTGTTTGAACAGTGTACTAACTTCTGTTAAATACATAAACTAAATTTACTTATTAAAAAGTAAATAAGACTTGTCTGTTCTTTTCAATAGATCTTTCATGTGTTTTTAACTTGAGAAGAAGATGAGAAGTGAAATAGTAAAGAGGCCCTTTTTTTGCTGGTCTGCTTGCCATCTGGATCTCTCTAGGCCCTGGCATCTGCAGGAGAGGAAGGAAAAAAAATCAAAGTATTCCTGGAAGGAAGAAGAGCTGCTACCTAGTAGACAAATGGGAGAGAGAAACCCGGAACTGAAGGGAAGGAAGAAGGGGAAATATGAAACTCATTTATTTAGCCTCCCAGTGCAGATTTCTTAGCATGCCCCTTAACTTTCTGATCTCTTTGTTTTCTTGAGTATGATGATTTTCATGCCTTCTATTCTTTTTTCCTCACATTTTAGTTTGATGTTCTTTCTCCACAAGCTTCCTGCATATGTCAGCATGAAACAATAGGCTCTCATTACACTTGGCTTCTTTCATCTCCTTCAGACACTGACCTACATTTGTTCTGTTTTTGTCAGTGTGGAAACGTTTTCCCGTATCGGTTCCTTAAAAAAAAATAAATCACATGTTCCGTATTACCAACCATGTTCTGTTGTCCAGAGTATTTATTCTGGATGGTCTAGCAAAATAATTTCAATTTAATTGAGAAGTCCTGTAGTACCCAGATACCTGGTTACCATGGGAAACCATACCTCAGTGAACATCAATTCATGAGCTGACATTGCAGGATTAGCCAAAAAAAAACATGTGCATCGATAGTGAAGTGGGAGCAAGAACCTCACCAGGAGCATGTCGTAACCAAGCCTGTGACAAGCTACAGGAAAAATCTCTTCCACTCCATTCCACTCCTTTATGCACTCCTTTCACACTGATGGATTTTTTTCACGTGTTGGTCTGGTAACAGCACCACTTGGGTCATTCTTACTTTTCCTGCAGAAAACTTGGGCAACTTTCCTAAAGACAGTGGTGATGGTTTGGCTCCAGTCTGCCAAGCCCAGAGTAGGAGTAAGGCAAGAAATGTGGAATCAGTGTTAAGAAGGTGGTAGATATTCTCTACTTGGCAAGGTGGGGAAGTCCAGCCAACACTGGTGCATATTCCAAATTCAGCTCCATTTGCTCAGTCCCATTAGGGACTACAGCTTCCACAGTACACCACAGAAGCTGCTGAATAAGTAGGGAGCATTTCTGTCCACATTTAAAGAGTTTTCTCAACACAACTGCTCCCAACTTCTTGTGCATGTGCTCTAGTATGGGGATCTTAAGGATTCACAGCACCTGTGGCTTAACTGTTGATTTTTGGAGCAGTCATCCCACCCATGCACCGTCAAAAACCAGGATCAAGGTGTCTTTTCCACAAGGCACTCATGGACACCTACACAAATATCACAAGCGTCTTGTGCTGTGAAAAGTGTATAAAACTCAACAAAAAGAAAACAAAACATGAGCAGCTGCACAAAAGGCAGCATCCAGTTATACCAACCACATATTTTATTATACTCAACATGAGAAACAGCAGAGGCAGCAGGTTTCATTCTGGCACTTTTAAACAACAACCTAAATAAATACAGTGCTGATGCACAAAGAACTAGAATTTTGGTAACATGGTTTGGCAAAGCATTCCTGACAATCCAGTACCTTGGAACGTGTCACGTTTGACCTTTGTCTCATAAACCAAGGGCTAAGCCTTCTTCAACCCATCTTGGTGTGTGGGAATGCCTATGCCTAAGTATTGCACTGCCCTCCAGAAAGGCAATAATTTTTAAAATACTTTTTTCTTTTTTTTTTTTTTCTTTTTTGCTTATTGGTGCAAGGAAAGAAGCACAATGAATATTTATAGAGTGGCAAAGCCAAAGTAGCTACAACTTGAACATTCAGACTGCCTCAGCTGGTGGGTAGGCATGCATACAACTTAAAAATGCCAAACCAAAATCGTTTGCTCAAATACATAGTTTCAGGACCACACACTTGGGAATGTGAGTCAAACTCCTGCATCTCCAAGACATAGCAGAGCTGTGTTGTTGGCCATAGCCAGTGTGAAAGCTGGTACCACATGGGTGCAAGCATTCTTGACACATAGTGTGTTCAGCCTGACACGTCACCAGAACAGAACTCCCAACACTCATCTCACGGTGCCTTTGCAAAGAGGGACCTAGGCTGAAAGGAGAAGACAGCTGAACAAACCCGACCAGCCCATAGATCCCAAGAGGACACTGACAGGGGGAAGAAAAGAAAATAAAATAGTGGTAGAAAGGAGCTGCAAGACAGAGATGACCTTCTGGGTCTAAACCACAGCATGGAACACCTGGTTCCAGAGGTCAAGGCTGCTGCTGACCCTGAGGAGCACTGGCTCTGGAGGCACTAAGGCACCAGGCACTATCCCCTGCTGCCTGGCACGCTCTCTGCAATGAGGCATTTGCAGTCCCACCATGTCACATGGACTCCTGAGCTCCATCAGGACAGGGATGAACTTAGTCACACCGGACATAAACATCTATCACCCTGAGATGGAGAGAGATTACTCAGTTAATAAATTGTCACAGCGATTGGGTGTTTAGAAAAAAGTGTATGTTCCCCCTTGGTTACAGAACATACCTCAGGAGCCACATTCTGGTATTTCCTGATCTAATCTCATATTAAAAACTGAAAAGTGACCATGTAAGCTTTCCAGCTCCAGTCAAAAGCATATTCTTTGGAGATACCTCAACTCCTTTTCCATTTAAGCGCACGGAAAGCTGACATATTTACTCATGAGTGATGGTTGGCCAAAGGGGTCTTTAAAGCTCTAAATCACCAGACGTAACAAATTAAGTTTTAATACTAACTTAGGTGGAGCGTGGAAGATAGAGTGGCTTGTTCCTCACTGCAAAAGCTTTGCACTACCAGCCAAGAGCCATGAAGCAACTTCAACAGGCAAGGTCAGGATTTACCTCACTTGGGAAGACCTTGGCCAACGTGGGAAGACTGCCTTTGGAAAAACATGTAACACCCCAAATATCCCTTCTGCAGCCTTATGAATGCCAAATCACACATGCCATTGAACTCGCATAAGAAGTGGCATACAGGGAGGCTTCTGGCATACTGAAGGAGACAGGTATTTTGGAAAACACTCACAAAACTCTCCCCAAAAAGCTGTAGACCTCTGACATGCGCTTTTCCCTTTAAAACAGTGATAAACCCAAAATACCAGCTATCTGTGGACTTACTGTTCTTTCAAATTCAAATCCCCATTCCTTTACCCCAGACATAGGAAAGATTGTGTCCCAGTGAGGACTTTCTTACTCTGGCTTGTCTCCATGTGCAACAGATTTAGTGCCTCAGCCAGAAACCACAACTCTCAATGCTATTGCCCCACACTGAACTCCTGACAAGTACTGTGGACTTTTTATAACTGATTAGGAGATTATTTTGGCTGGCCTTGCACTTGCATAGGTGATTTTTAATGAATGCACAGTGCTTCGGTATATGATGCCAGCTACAAGCTCTTTATTAACATTTATTGGTATTAGGTAACATTTTGAATTGACGGAACAAATCATTCCTAACCCCAAAAGACCCTCGCAAGCTTTGTAAAATATTTATGTAGAGGAAGGACTGTTCTGAAGTTCAAAATAAGGTCTTTCCATGTCCTAAGCAGGTGAAAGGCAGCAGACAGACACCTCAGCACATACACATCCTATATAAAAATGATTTGCAAAAATAAACTGAAGTAAGTAATGACAACTTGATGGACTTCACGGAGGAAACGACATGGCTGTTGAGAAATGTGCAGTGAGGTCAGAGGACCACTTTAGCCACATCAAGGTGGTGGTCACAGGGAGGTGGTTGCCTGTATATGAGCAAGGACCAGATGCAAATACAAATGGCAGTGATGAGAAGCATCATCACCACCAGAGAATTGTGCAGCCTCCACGGCCAAGCTGGCTCAAAGACAATCACAAACTAGCCCACAGCTAGGATGAACCGATATTTGCTTTATGAGCAGCTCTGCTAGAGCAACGCTTCCAAGCTTTTGGGAGATTGCATTACCAAGTGGTGCTTTACAACTCAAAAGCTTCAGTGAATGGCAAGCAATTTTGCAGAGCATCCTGCCATCTCTGCTGCTGGTACTCAGCCATATATCATTGCCTGCAGATATTAAAAGATGTGCCAACCCAGCCACCTGAGGGGAAGAAAACAAGAAGCATGCCTATCAGTGTAGCTCTGCTCCAGATAGGGATGTAGGGATTATCAGATTCTATTGAATCCCTCAGCTACAACTGAGATGTAAACCTCAATTCCTATTAATAGTCACTCTAGGTCTGTCTCTTCTATCTTCCGTTCTCTCTCCTCTTAACCTCCTGCCTAATAAAGGTCAAGCTTGTTCAGCCATGGAAAAATCCTCTCTTGCAAGTCCTTGAAGGGAGGCAAGCTAAGACAGCAGCCCAGGTAGAGATGGTATGATGGAACAGGACATACATTGGCTGAGCTTTGGGTCTCATTCCTTCAAAGCCCAGATCAGGCAAAAATATCACTCACTGATTTTGCAGCAAGTGATCTATAAGCATCAGAAACTGAGTTTTCTTGTCTTTCACAATTTTTATTTTCCATCTTCTCTTGCTGCCCTATTTGTGTATATTTATATTTTTATTCCTTTGGCCTAAACAACAAACAGGATTTGACTTTAACAATAAAGCTTCAGTGCTGCTACCTAAGATCGGCTCCTTTCACAGAAAGGTCATTTAGTATCATCTGAGAAAGTGACAAGCAGCATATTTTCTTTTTTCCTCCTCCTTTAAAGGATTCTACAGCTAAAGCAGAATAAAGAAAAAAGAACCAAAGTAAAGATGCAGTTCAGTATAAACACCTGAACCACACTGTTCTTTCTTCTGGTTGTGTTCAACTCCAGTATGCTGGGTATTCAGGTGCACATCAAAATTTTTTGCATACAGATTTTGCATACACATTTTTGCATAAAAATTATGCAAAGATTTCTAACCTTTGTTCAGCTGGGTCACAGAAATCTTAAGGCTTGGAATCCCAGGACTTCACTGCACCCTGGAACAGAGAAGCCCATTTCCAAGATGTTTCCAAGAGGGAATAAAATACATGAGCTGCACCAGTACCATGCTGGGACACCAGAGAGGCAGGGCACATCCCAACCTCAGCACCCCCAACTTGGGGGTTCTATGCCCACCAAGCAGATTCTGTACAAATCAGTGAAGAGCACCTTTCCAGCCTAATTCACAGCCTGGAGTCTTAAATCCACCCAAATGTGTTTTGCTTCCCATTCTGTCTGTAGCTACACACTTGGCCCATCTAAGCAAGGACCATCAGAGGTGCTGTTGGAGCCTCACCCCAGCACCTCATCATCCCTTTCCTGGATGGTGGTGGAATAGGGCAAATGATGCCCATTTCCCTAAGTGGAAACATCTTCTTGGCCAGAGCCACCATGGAAATACACGTTCTTCCCAGAAGGTGCTGCTCCATCTCAAACTGAACGCAACACAGCTGAGGACTTCCATTTCTAAACTATTTTCCAAAAAAGTTGGTGGTTTTTTTTAAATTACACAGAAAGAACAGGCCAGCCCAGACCTCAGGGGCCAGTCCCTCAGCTGGTGTGAATTAGTCAAGCTCCTTCAATACAATTAGAGTCATTTACTCCCACTGAAAAACTACTTTAGAAAAATGGAAGACTAAAAATCCAATATCAGGGTCCAGATTTCAAATCCTCTGCCCAGCCAGGCTTCCAGATGGTATCAATCTGCCTGGACAACCCAGAAAGTCTAACCAGACCTCTTGAGACTCCCATTCCAATGTTTTGAATGGTGGTGCAGCACAGGGCAGATCCTGACCTCTCTAGTTGTAATCAGGTGAAGAAGAAAATAAAAGAGGCCAAGGAATTTTGCTATTGCCATGGTTTCAAGACAGTGACCAAGATTAAAACAGTATATAATTTTTATTAATGGGCTCCTGTCATCAGCCCTTTCTTCTCTCCTCCTCTATGATAGTGGCGTCAGAAGAAAATTGCCAAATCTAGTGCAAAGGCTGACAACCTTCACAAAAAGGTCTTTGTATGCAAAGCTTTAAGAGGAAGCACAACTCAGAACTCACCAAAAAAAAAAAAAAAAAAAAAAAAAGGAAAAAAAAAAAAAAGACATCTGCATGTTTTTCCAAGTGTTTTGCTTGGTCTGAAGGGGTTTATTTTTCCTGCAGTGCTGTGAGTGCAGTGCTGACTGTCTCGCAGCAAGAGCCCAGCTAAGGCAACTGCCAGCATGTCAAAGAAATCAGGTAACAGGGGGAACGGGTCCATGAAGCAGGAGAGCTCATCCATCTTCAGCTGAAAACTCCCTTCAGGACCAGTCCTTTCTGTGACTCCCAGCTACTTAACTTATCCAAATGCCCTTTCTTCTCAACAGACAAGACCACACAGGATCTAACCTGCAGATCCTGTTGTCTTTACAGAGGCCAACACCAGATGTTTTGGAAGATAAAGCAGACAAACAAACAGGAAAAACCCTATGATGGAAAGATAGGGAATAGATAGGGAATAATCTAATCTCTCCCAAACAATTCTTCACCTTAACCCCAAAATTCACTTCCAGTTTTAAAATCTGGTTTACTCCAGGTCAGTGTTTTTTCTCAAGAAAAATGGCTGGGTAGACATCATGCAAAAACAGCAGTAACCTTGAAGGGACAGAAACACCTGAAGATGCTTGATGCTTAACTTTACCAGCACTGTTCTAAAGTCATTTCCACCAGTTTTAAAAATGTGTTAAATTTCTACCATCGAGTGAAGCAATTTATTCAGCCAAGAAGTTTCTTTGGTCGCCTTTAGTAAAACTGTAATTCCTTTTGAACACCTGCTGTTCCCAGTCCTAAGAACTCAAGACAGTAGCCATCAGATTCACTGTCAGACTCCCTGAAGCTAAGTGGATCAAAGTTACAGCACACAGCCACCAGCCCTAATATTAAGTCATGCAAAATGTTATTCACTACATCTCTTTCATACAAGTCTCTTTAGACAAACCACACAGCAATCCTTCATCATAGAGCACAAACCTATTTACATATTTTAAAGCACATTGGGAGGTCGTTTCCTGACAAAACAAAGACATTTTAAAGCATATTTACTGTCTGTGTTTCCACATGTTTAGAAAAAATTTTGATTACAAGCAGTGATTAATTGATCACATACAGCGCGCGTGCTTTGGAATTACTGTGAATAGAATTGCATTGAAAACATCCTAACAAGGACATCCCCAAATATTTGAAAACAGGCAGAGCTGCAAAATGAATGCTGAATGTCATTCAAAGCTGATAATAACCATCAGTCAGTGCCAGTAAACAAACAAACAAAACCTTTTGGGTTAACAATTATTGAAAGAGTTTTAAATTGCTGATTACTATTGTAATATCTGAGATGGAGAACAGCTGAATTTCTGCATGCTAAGAAGAGCTTGCTCAAGTAGCAAGGATCATTTTGCATATGAGCAGTTTTTACTCCTTTGTGGTGCATTAGTACATATACCTAAGGAAGAAATCAAAACTGTATGCCCATATCTAATAGGAAACATAAAAGCAAAGGATTGTCAATGTTGAGAACTTTTCTCTTTTTCCAGTAGACAAGAAAATAGGCCCACGTTTCTCTATGTAATTTTTAAAAAAAGTTAATATTCCAGTTCATATTAAATTAACAGAAAATTCCCAAAGCTCTATAGAAATGAAGTCTCTCTGAACCAAACTAAAAAACCAAATAACGCCAAAACGAAGAAACCCACAGAGGTAAAATGGGAACAGTGAGAGATGCTGCTGGGCAGCTGGCAACCAAAACAACCACTTTAAACATCAATAACTCTCTCCCCAAGAGCAGGAAGAAGATTTATGCTCACATCAGTGCAGGGAGCCTGGTTCTCAGGCCTCCTTTGCCATGGACACACCTTCCTACCCATTGGGCAGAGCTGTGGGACATGAGGCATGGGCCGCATGGAGGTCTGTTCAGTGAAGATAAGATGGCAGTAAAACCCCAGAGGTGGCAGGAAAACACTTGGATATGGCCTTCCTGAGCATTTTAGGGCACCAAGAGCCTAGATTCCTACCCCTGATGGAAGGAAAGAGGAAGGGCAGTGAAAAGGTCTACTGGATGTAAAGAGAAGAAGCAAGGCACAGGGAGCAGTGACTCCACAGTCTCTTACTCCTAAGGGGCAGCCTTGTGCTGTCTCAGGGTGTCATTTCCAAGCTTGGTCCCTGTCAGGACTGCAAGGCAGGCTACCTATGGTAAAGGGTCAGGGCTGCAGGCAAAGGGATAATTTATTGACAGCAACAGGGAGCAGTCATCTCCCTTGGTCCCAGTGCCCAACTATTTGGGGAGAAGGACTTGTACCTTCGCTATACCAGGTACCAAGACCCACTTCATCCACACTTTTATCCAGTATGACACTTAGATATCACAGTCTCTGGCAGAGAACAACAGAAATTAAAGGATTAAATAAAGCCTTACTTGCAGCCCTCCTATCCAGCAAGGTTTCTGCAGAGACAGAAAAATATTAATATAGGAAGGAAAAATCACTGATTAATTCCCTGTCTTTTCCAGTCTGGAAAAGACTTTTCATCACTTTGTGTTGGGATCAATCGTAACTCAGGGCCCCATACAAATAATTCCAGAAGCAAATAGGTAAACTGCCAGCCTGAAGCCACAGTAGAACAAGACCACAAAAAGCTTGAATAAGTTAGATGCTTCCAGCTCATGTGGTCTTCATGAAAATCACCCCTGGTCACTAAGGAACTAGCTGTGTCCACCTCTCAGATGCTAATCTGAGGCCTTACGGTAGGCAAGGGAAGGTCTTCTGGGGGTTTGTTTCTCAGCCCTTCATTTTTTATTATTTTCTTTTGTTTTAATTTTTAAAGAGATGGTGTGGTCTAGACCAGCGATTTAACCTGCTAGGAAAAAAAAATCTGGAGCAACTACCCCATCTGAAAACAACCTAGAAGATAACAAGGAAATGTGAACTGGCCAACATAGGCTTCTTGCAAAAACAAATATCATCAGACTAATAGAGGATACTCTATCTATATGATATCATAACAGCCTGTACAGAAAAATCAATATAACTTCAGTAAACTTTTATCACATTCTCATAAGCAAGTCAAGAAAACATGGTCATGACAGAACTATTTTGGGTTAAGTGTAAGACTATTTCTTAAAGCCATTTCCAGAAATGTGCTGTCTACAACTTCTGATTGCAATAGCAGATGCATTCTCCAGGAGCAGTCCCAGCCCTGGAATTCAGTTCTCAAACCAACAGCACAGAATACATTGAATTTGGAAAGAGACAAGGCTGAGAGGGGCTTTATGGACAGGATTAGAACACAAAACTGCAGGAGCAGCTTGAAGGTGATGCAACGAAATTCAGTGAAGACAAATCACAGAATCACAGAATATTCTGTGTTGGAAGAGACCCACAAGGTCATCATCAAGTCAAGACTTAAGTGAATGGCCTGTACAGGGTTCCAATCCATGACCAAAATGAAAGGATCTACATTTTGCCCTAAGGATGGAATAGTAAGACCCCAGAACCCTCCTCCTCCAGGCAAATCCTCTGATTTTAACCCTGTTGTTTCACAAGAATTTACTTAGTTAAAGGCATCTTGAAGAAGGGATTCTTCACCCCACTCCCAGCAACAATTTAGAAAAATTATTTGCTTACCCAGTAACAAAAACAAACCAAAAAAAAACACCCTACTTCTCAATCACAGCGACATGGAGCAGGAAGGGGAATGTTAGTGGACTCATAGGAGGGAAAAAAATAAGCTCCTACTCTCTTCCCATTGTTTTCAGCCATCTGGTGTCTGCTAATTCCCACTCAGCTGGCTGGTCTCATGGACTGCCATGGTCTGCCTGTGCCACAGGGGCTCTGAAACTCTCCTGGAGGAGTGTTCTGCTCCCCAGCAGTGGCAGCTTATCGCTACACCCTGGGATTTAAGCATGTTTATTATGCATGTAGGCTCTGCTCCGTGCCTCCTGGTAGATGGAGACATACCCCAGTCCCTTCGGATAGGTTTCCTTTGTACAGCAGGAAGAGGTAGACTTGTGGCAAATAACATTACTCGTAAGTCATTTTCCCTTACTTTATATAAGCAAATGCCTTTGATATACAACAATCCCCGACATGTTCAGGTTACATGCTTATTTTAAGATCTTTTGTTTACTTTATGATCTTCATAGGTCATTGACATCCCATTTAGCTCTGGTGACCCTGTTTATACAATCGCAATATACATTAAAAAGCGTTCCTTTGGATAACATTAACATTCTTGATCTTAATCCATCACATGGGCTAACAATAGCTCCAGCTCAGATGTGTACGTAGCTGTTAAAAGCTTTAATGTAAAATCCAATACACATATCGAGTGGGAGAGGCCTGATCAAACAGATTGGCTTTCTTTTTTCCATTCTAAGTGGTAGAGGATCCAGAACTATGTAAACTCTTCCAAAATGCACTGCAGGACCCCTCCAGCCACCACTCAGTGCAATTAGATTGGCTGAAAAAATGTGACTTTTCCTCCCCCCTCATTCATCTCCAGCACATGACACTGCTGCTGGAGCAGTCAGCCACCTCCAGGAGCTTTCATTCCTGCAGTTCTCCCACTTCCCAAAAAACATGAGTCAGTGCCAGCCTGGTATTTAACAGTCTCTCCTGGCAGAGGAGCTCGGTTTGCCTGCTATCAACCTGAGGGCTGCAGTTTCTCTCACCTGATGGGCCAGGAGTGCCCACCAGCAATTTCATTGGGAAGTTATGCTGCCTGCCATGAATTTATTGACTTACCTGATACTTCTCTGCTGCTGTCTGCCACATTGCCCACCTGATGTGGGATACACTCAGAAGGCCATTGTAGGATCTGAGGTGAGAGCAAATTCTGGACTTCCCCAAAAACTGCTACATCCCAAAGATTTTTTTAAAAAAGCAGCCAAAAATGTGCCCCATGCCTCCTGAAAATCCCGTGAATGGAGCTCAGGGATGGGAAAGCAAAGGGATATGTCAAGTAACTCATGCAGGAAACCAGCAGGTTCTGCAAGAAAATCAACCAGGACAGCTTAAAGCCACCCAGAAAGCAAACATGGTCTTGAATGCTGAGGCAGTGGTGGACCTTGGGTGGTATCATGGCAGCTGTGTCAAGTATGAAATTGAGAAAGACCATGATAAGGAGAGCTGGATATTTTTCCTTTGCTGGGCCTGGTGATAATAAACAAGAGATCATTATACAGTTTTAATACATAAAACATTCTGCTTTTTTTCCCCTGATGGTTGTGTCTGACTGAATGTACAGAGTCCAAAGAGCACCATGCAAAGCAGCCTTTGGTCCTTTTGGGTGCTTTGGTCTATTCCAGGTCTGGCTATTTCTGTGTAGGTAAAGAACAGAGCCTGGTGACCTTACAAGGTCTCCTCCAGCACCGTGTGCCATGACTTCTGCAATGCTGCTTCTGTAGCAGCTCCTATTTACTTGAGAAATATCCAGATTTTAAGCATGGGGGCCACAAAATATGGCTGTACCTAGAACACGATGACCCTTCTTTTTGCCTTGTTTTCTCTTCCTCCACAGGTTCAAAAAATGACATTTTGGCAGGCACATGGATGTTTTTTGGGCTCAGCCCATATTTCCCAGGAGACTGGGTTCAGTTGCAGGGTAAAAGAAACAAAAACTACTAATAAAACATCTGACACAGTTGCCATGACACACCAAAGGCAGGATGAATACGCTGAAGAGGACATGTCACATGAGGAGAAAGGAGAGCAGGAGGCTGGGAGAGCAGCTGAGAGAGCCAGGCGACACGTCCTTGGGTCAGATGGTCACCACAACAGCTCTGGCACCTTTGAGCTGTGCCAGCTGTCCTGCTGCCAGACCCTCTGTCATGTCTCTGATTCCTGAGGAACAGGAAAAATATTTGGGAAATTCATCATGAGGGCTGCCTGCCAAAGCTGGGTTGCAGAGGGAGACTGCCAGCTGCACTAGCACCTTTGCATGTCCCACCTAGCAATGAACAGCGCTCCTGAAACAAGATCCTGGGGCTGTAAAGCAAAAGGGGAGATGATATCACACAGAGGTCTCCCTACTTATAAGTGACCAATTGTTTTCTCTCTATCGTATTTGTTGGCTTTATATGCCTGTGTTTCTTCTGAGTACAAACTAAACCTTTTTTCAAGGCTCACAATATTAAAATTTTAATTAAAATCAGACCTCTAATTAAAAAAAAATTAAATATTAAATTCTAAGTGAGTGAAAAGTGAATAAAGCGAATTCTTCTAACTCTGAATTAAAAAGTAAACTTCCATCTTGTCAGAACTGTAGGTTCAAATGGTGAGTGAGCAAACGAAGGGTAAATTTATAAAATTTGTTGGGATGCAGTTTGCTCAGTGATGTGGTGCCAAGGGATAGAAACACAGGGGTGGATGTCTGTGTACATCATGCCCGAGGGTCAGCTCTGCATGGATGTGTGTGCTGTGGATGCAGGGACTCGTAGCTTGTCCCTGGCATGGTGCTGGTGCCTGGGAGGTGCTGCAGCAGTTCTGCCTTATTCCCAGCTGCCAGCACCCCTCCAGCTTACCAAGCCATTTGGGATCAGAGTGCTTTATTCATTTGTCATTCCCTCAGATGGACAGCTTATAGGATGTGTGTCATCTCTCCCAGAGCAAACTGAGACCCACACTTTACACAGGGAAAACTCCCCTGAGTTCAGGCACAGCTTTTTTGGAGGTTTTTTTTTTGCACTTGGTGGTGCATCAAGAAGCAAGAGAGCTCTACTGCGGTTCCTCAGTGGCAGGCCCAGGCTGCCAGGAGGGTGAAGCATGGCAAGGACATCCCTTTGGAGCAAACATGCAGAGGCAGGCTTCAGCACACATTCCAGGAGCTACCCCAGTGTGCCTGTGGAAGTCCAGAATGGGGGTGAAGTGAGAGGACAACAGAAGAACCCCTCAGTTTCACTCCAGAAATAAGGTTTGTCTGATGTCCACAGAGAGGTTCAGGTTTTGGACAAATCCAGAGCTCAAACACAGCTTTTGTGGGGTGGGAAATGAACCTGACAGATTTGCTTTGCCAAAACCACATTTTAAAATGCTGTAAACTGATTTCACACAGCTCTCTTCAACACCTTTGAGCTGCCTGAACCACCACATTATTTAAGCTCTCACTCACCCTGTCCTCTGTGGTTCAAATGCCATCAGACAAAATAAACAACCCAATACTGAAAGATTTCCCCTGCTTCACATGAGAAAGGAAGAGCAGCAAATCCCTGCAGCATCTGGCTCCTACTTTCTGCTAAGCTCTGGGGCAGTTTTACCCATGGCATTTCTCCTAAGGAAGGTGTGACCCGTGGTGGAAGAGCTCTTTATAAATCTGGAGCCACTCCCCCTGAGTCCACCCCCTCAGCAAGCTGAGCTCTCTGAAGCACCGATTTCTATTTCCAGCCTCAGCAGCTATGCATAAACCCAGCTGCACCTTGAGGAAAGAGGGCTGTCTTGAAGTGAGCAAACATCCTCCAAGATGTTTTCAGCTGGTGAAACAAAGCTACAGGAAGAGCCTGGGTGTGGCACCGCAGTTTTTGCCTGTCGTTTCAGATATTTATGCTGGGATACAATTGTTATGTCTCCCATCCCAGCTTCTCCTTCTGCTCACTACTACAGGGAGCAGCATTAGGATGGCACTGCGCTCTACTGCGATAATAATGAAGATGTCACTAATTCACCATTTCGACTTCACTGCCTGTAAAACAGGGGGAGGAAATGGGCTGTGAGCATGATAAGGAGCAAACCCTGGTTTGAACACAAATATGCTTGGGAGCTGGGAGGAGAAAGAGGAAATTAAAGACAATCAGCTGAAAGTATTTTTCCAGTCATGAGGCATTGCAGTGAATGTGCAGGATGGAGCCATGACCACCAGTTACAGGAGAAGATCCCCCCTAAAACTGGCCAGGTTGGACATGTCTCTGATATTTCAGGCCTTCTAATGTTTCTGGGATCCCAAATGAAGAAATTACTGAAGGAAGTATTTACAGCACCATAGAATATTCTGAATTGGAAGGGGCCCATGATCATCCATAATCATCCGGGCCCAAATCCTGGTCCTGCATAGGACGGTCCCAAGATTCCCACCATAAACCTGAGAATGTTGCCCAAATGTTCCTTGGACTCTGCCAGGTTTGGTGCTGTGACCACTTCCCTGGGGAGCCTATTCCAGTGCCCAACACCCCCTGGGTAAAGAATCTTTCCCAAATATCCAGCCTAAACCCCATTCATGCCATTCCCTCAGGTTCTGTCACTGAAAAGAGGTCAGTGTCTTCCCCTCCTCTTCCCCTTGTGAGGAAGCTGGAGATTTCTGTTAGGTCTCACCTCAGTCCTCTCTTTTCCAGTCTGAACAAACCAAGTTACCTCAGCTGCTCCTTGTGTGACTTCCCCTCTGGACTCTTCACCATCTTTGTAGCCCTTGTTTGGGTGCTCTCCAGTAGCTTTATATCTTTTTTTATATTGTGGTGCCCAAAACTGCATACACTTTGAAGGTAATATTTAAATCTCAGCCTCTCCTTAAAGCCCCAGTGGAACAAAGACACCTTTCCCTAAAACTTGCTAGACTTTTTCAGAGGACGTGAGTACTCGTGTTTGGGGAGGGAGAGAAAACTCAATCCTCAAGACTGGCTCTGGCCAAGCCTCAAGCTCAGATCTAGGACAGATCAAAGAACTGGTTTTGGGTCTCTGTAAATGATATTAAACTGCCTGTTTGGAGACAAACAATTGCATTAGAATAGGCTGAGAGCCGCATCTCTCTATTTTCAATATCATACAAGTTAGGATATTCACCTGTAAGGTAAGAGATATGGATTAAGGCTGATGCTCCCAAGTAAACAGACATCTGAGAAGAGCTATGACAGTGGGACTGCTGAGGCCAAACCCAAGATCCCTCCATCCACCTTCCTTGGATCCCACAGCCAGGAAGGGCTTTTGAGACCTGGCTAGGGTGCATGGAGTGGGAGGCCCTGTTCTCTACCTCACCTTGGAGGTGAGGTCTAAAAATAAAACACCTTTGCAAATGCCTCCAGCATTTCCTGAAGCTCCCTAGAACTTGCCAAATTTCCTCAAGGTTTTCTGGGGAATCCCAAATTCACCAAGGCTGCTCAAGCCTAGGAGTGTGAAATCTTATTTTCCAGTTCTTTGCTCAAATTTAATGAACCATCCCCTGTGTAACCTCCCTTGGAGAACATTTTGAAGCCCCATGTACTTCCCTCCCCCTCCACAGCCAACACAGCCAGCATCTGGCAGGAACCCCAGCGTTTATCTTCCCAAACTGGGCTGTGAGCACTTGGTTACACAAGTCACGCACAAGTTACGCCGTACCCTGGCAGTGGAGGAAAAGCCACCGAGAGAAGAGAGAGGTACAATAAGGGCATCAATTCTGCTGCTTCCTCAGCAAGAAATTGCTAGAGAGCAATTTGAGCCAAACCTGAGCCACTGTCCAGGCTGAAGAGATTCTGGGAACCTCCACGAATCTGCCCCTAAAATAATGGTCTATTTCCCCCCCTAACTGTTACTGGCTAATTAAGTGAACTTCAGCATACAGCAGGTCTTTGCTGCTGTTGTTATTTTCTGCATTACTATTTTTTTGGATAAGATATACTTAGGGAAAACACTAGAGATCTCAATTAAGCAGCTGGGTGACTTATAAATATATATTTATGTTTGAAGCCTAAGTGGCCATTGGCTTCCCTACTGTTTTACTTAGCTAACAAAACAACTCTATCAAAGTAAGTATTATTCCAAAACCCAACTTCCTGCACAGAATGCTCCCATGTGCTCCATCAGTCTGCTTCTCTGATGAACTACGTCGTTTCTTATAAACTGTCCATGGCCCATAAATTTCCAAGCATAAAGGCTATTACTGTGCTGTGCAAATCTGCTGAGAATTTTATCCTTATAACTTCATTTCATTTGGGTGCAAATGAGTTTGGTAAGAAAGCTGATCTGCAAACTTTTTCCCCCTGTCCTCTGCTTTTGAGCTTGTTTTGATAAGTAGTACTTATTTGATTTAGACTCGAGGTGGGCTTTGTTTTGACTGATTTCAGTTGGACTGCCTCTGCCTCAAACTGGCTTGCTTTAATAAAGGAAAAAAACAACTTCTCAAACATTTCTTTCCCCAGAAGCTTACAAACAAAATTCACAATAAACGACGGATGAAAATGGAGCAAATTGGGGTTTGGGCCCCCTACTAGATAAATATTGCAAATCTACTCTCTTTTGTAATCCAGAGAGAAGATTCCTACATGTATTCCAGTATTGGAGCAATAACTGCTTCATAAAAATCCCTTATTTTTCTGGACCAAGCCACAGGGTGGTGGAAAATTGAGGATATTTTTTTTTTTTTTTGGTGTGTGCATACAGATGAAAACCTCTTACAAATGTTTTGCTCATTTTTAGCTCTCACAATTGCCTGTTTATGTTAGGACTTCTGTTGTCACATGTAGTGGATAGATCTTCAAACAAATTGTAGTCTCTCTGTCCACCAAGCAGAAAAATGACTAGATTTTGCCATCAGGTGCAGCACGAGGCTTGTGTTTTCCCTGGCTTAATTCCAATTTCCATAACAATACAAATTAGACTTGCTCAAGGCCATCGAAGGAGTGGGGGCGTGGGGGAGAAGATGAAATAAGCCATAACTCTCATGGCTTTCTTCCTCCAAGCCCCAAAAGCAGTCAATCACAAGCAATATGAAAAAAAAAAAAAATAATTTGCAGAGGGACATTTTGATATCTTGATTCTGGAGACTTCTTGACTACCTTGTACTAATTTCATTATGCTCAATTTAAGGGCCTTTTTATTGATAGATACCCCAGGAAATATGACTTGGAAACAGCATGCTACCTTGGGATATCACCAACCATTTGACATTGGGGAACTAAAACAAAAACAGATGTTTTAGGAAATAAGCAGCTTGAATATATCACTCATAAACCAATTAAAACTTTCTGTAGCAAGTTGACATTTCCCATGAAGCAAGCAATGGGAGTAAACTCAAATCAGTTGGCTGTGAGAGCTACGAAGCAATTCTCAGCCACAGATTTTTTTTTTTCGGGGTTTTTTTTCTTTTTAGTTTTTTTTTACTGCTTTGAAAATGATGTTTGGATTTTAAAAAATAAAAGTGTGATAAAGAAGCAGTCTCACCTTGTCACTCTCAAACCCAGAATCTGTCTTTTCACCTTCACACTTCCCATTCATTGCTCATTAAGCAAACAGTGAGATATTCCCGCTATTGTTCGTGTCTTGGCAGAGAGGCTCCATGACTTCAGGTCCAAATGCACTCCAAAATAAGGCATGAAAATTGTTTCTGTTTGTTTCAGGTATTTAGTTAAAATTAGTTTGAGTGTTCTTGAGAGTACAGAGGAAAAAGAACAGTTTGAGGAGTTGTTTTCTTATTTTAAGCTTTTAAAAATTTCATCCTTCATTCTTTTTTTTTTTTTTCCCCAGGATACTTTGTTTTAAAATTTTATTTTGCAAAGGCAAGCAAAAACATCTAAGCACATGCTTAACTTTAAGCATTAAAAAGTCAATGGGATTTAAGCATGTGTTTAAAGGCAAACATATGCTTTAGAGCTCTACTGAATAGGAATGGTTTATTGAATCAAGGCTATAGACAGGTTAATAAAATGGGTTAATATATGCAATCTGGAAACAAAAATTAAACAACATGTTTCTGGAATATTAGTGTTATAAGCATTGTCTCGTTCTAGCTCAATTCCCTAAATTGCTATTGGATTTGTAATGTCCTTGACACTGTCTCTCTCTCATTTCTTGAAGAAATGCAGATTATTGTACTAGATTATAATCAGCTGGCTAAAGTACAGCTCAAAGCTTATGATTCTATCCAGAGCAATTCAGGACAAAACAATCTTACTTCAAAAGGAGTTTATTCACCAAAACTCATTTTCAAAGAAAATCTGCCAGATCTTTTCCACTGACACATACCTGTAATTCCCTCTGTATAAATATTCATGTGCTGTGATAAGAAATAGAAAACATTGTGTTGTTTTTCAATATTTACTCCAGAACTAGTTCCAAGAAGATGCTTATTGTATGCCAAAAAATAGGAGTTTACACTCCCATCAAAGGTTGCTTCTAAATAGATCATAAAATCCATTGTGAATATTTAAGCCAGGAGTAATAACACGGTGTCATATATACTCACACAGTATAATGCAGTAACACTCTGCATTTTGACATCTGCCCAGACAGATGTTTAGAACAAAGTTCCTCAGATTCTTTTTTTTTTTTTTTTTTTTTTTTTTAAAGTTGTATGGAAAAGAATCTGGGAATCATCTTTTATATCGAAGCTACTTACTACAATTTAACTGTCAACAGATTAATTAATTTAAATGTAGTCTTGCTGTGGGAGCCAAAATCTCACATAAACCCTGAACAAAAAAAAAAAAAAACAAAGAGAAAAAGAATAGCCTCTCAGCAACATCCTGACCTTGGGACATATATGCATTTATATATATAAATAGAAGGATGTAGGATTCCCATTTACACAATCCATAGGATACACACAGAATAAATATCTAAAATCCAACAATTCACCTTTCTGCTGTTATCTCATCATCTTTAGCACAGGCAAGAGCAGCACTGACAGTGAACAGATATTTTCCCACTATATTCCTTCACAAAGACTACATTAATTAGTAGTTACTAATTATTTTGCCCCTAGCAACACTGCTGATAAATTTCAAGGCATATATTTATTTAAAGTAGTTGCAGAGGGATCTCTTTTTATAACCCTACATCTTGTGATTTCTGGGGTTTAGATCCATGTTGAAACATGCACATGACCACATGCTGACTGCCAAATTCGTTGTAATGTAGAGCATGTTTCAGGGATAGTCCTTTAAACATTGCAGGATTTTTTTCAGGGCTTGCTGGTTGGCTTGTTTATTATGAAGATTTGTCAGGCAGCATAGTTAAGTTAATCAGTAATCAATAAAGTTCAGAGATATATAAACAGGTTGATTTATTGCTCACAAAGATTTTTGGCTTCTCAACGGGAACTCATGAAAACCTGTTGCTATGGTTACTTTGGAAACTGATACCTTTTTTTACCCTACTAATATATAGGAATTTGAGAGAGGATCTATATGCAAATTTTTTTTATTATTTTTTTAAACTTTTTACTTTTAAATTTATTTCTTAATTTTAGCTATGCAAATATGTAAATAACTCAAAACTTTCTTTGTTTCAAAATCTCTGTGCTGACTCCAAGTTTTCCTAACACTGGGAGAGTCATATCTCCTTTTGTGTCCCTGCCTTATTTATCATCTTGTAATCTCCACCAAAAATCAATCAGACCACATCATTTTAAAAACAAAGGTGCCAGCCAAAGGATACTCACATGTTGTTGCATTGACATCTTCTCCAGCATGTAAATCCAAAAGAAGAAAATCACAGTGTTAAATATACTTAAAACTGGATGCAAACTCTTCTGCTGGGGTTTTTTTGTGGGGTCTTTTCTGTTTGTTTTTTGCTATATTTTTTTTAATCTTACTGAACCTATTACCCAACCTCACTGGTGAGTATGATGCAAGTATTTTTTCCTCTAGCTGCTGTCATGATCACCTCTGTGCTGAGCATGCAGTTTAACTTTGGCTTGGGCTGGCTGGAATATGCATTGCACATGATTTTCCAAAAGGCTGGTGTGATTGGTCTCCCAGGGTTCAACAGAGACACAGTAAAGATTTCAAAAGCTACAGTGGTCTCCATAGCCTTACTGCTGTATTTTGGGGGTTGATTTTTGGGCACCTGAATTTACACTTGGGTTTTAAGGTCTTGCTGGCATTTAGGGTCAGTGTGGAAACTGGACCAGGATCACACCTGTTCACTCTGTGTGTACCAGCAATATTTGGTTATCATCAAAAATCATCTACTTTCCTCCAAAAAACAGCTCCTGAGCCAACTGGACACTTGGCCCAAGCTATTAACCAAACTCCCACTCAGGTTTGTACCAGAAATAAAGGTTGTGTATTCCAGCCCCTGCCAGGGCTCCAGAGGAGGTGGAGATGGAGCTGAACCACTCACTCTGCTCTGGATTCAGCCTATAAAACCATTAGCAGTGTCACCCTGCATATTGATTACCAAATAAATGATGGCCATGTGTGACTTGGGAGGCTAAAGGTACTCTCTGTCAAGGTGTTCTGATGACATCATCATAAACCCAGAGGGCAAAGCTCAGCCAGTTTATGATGTCACCAGAAGGCTTCTCCAGGTTGCTGCCACAGTTCATGGTCATTATTTTCTGTAACAGAGAGGCATATGCACCTCCACTGGCCTTCTTTTCATGTCTACATTCAACTAAATGTATATTTTCATATATATATATATATATATATATATATTTAAATAGCCCCAAATAAATAGATTTTTTTTATTTTTCATATATTGCATATACTGTGTGTGTACTTTTAACATGCAGATCAAATTTTCATTTATATTTTTATATTATTTTTCGTGTACATATAAAATTATATATCTTATTTTTATATATGGATATATATATATACATATACATGTAAATATATATAAATATAAAATGGCTGTATATATATACATGGATGTATATATATAAATATAAATATAAATATAAATATAAATATAAATATAAATATAAATATAAATATAAATATAAATATAAATATAAATATAAATATAAATATAAATATAAATATAAATATATATAAATAAATATATATAAATAAATATATAAATATATAAATATATAAATAAAAATAAAAATAAAAATGAATATAAATATAAATATAAATATAAATATATATAAATATATATATAAATATATAAATATATAAATATATAAATATATAAATATATAAATATATAAATATAAAAATAAAAATAAAAATAAAAATAAAAATAAAAATGAATATAAATATAAATATAAATATAAATATAAATATAAATATAAATATAAATATAAATATGATTTTTATATATTTATGCATGTATGTATGTATGTATATAGTATATAACCTATTCTCTGTGTTTACAGGTAAAACATGAGCCAGAGTTTTTGGGCCAGTACCCCAAGCTGGAAGAAGCCCAACAGGAAGGCAGTGGATCTGGCCACCCCCCTGTGAAGCTGGAGCTTCATACAGGATGGATATTGTCTTTTTTAATTTTTTATTTTTTTTTTAATTATTATTTTACTATTATTATTATTTTGCAGAGAAGTCACAGCTACAAAGCATTTCCTAACCACTACAATCACTGAAGCTGGCAGCAGCCACAAGTCATTGATCTCCAAGGGATGGATGCTGCATTTCCTCTACAAAGCAGCTGTACAAAGGCTGGTGCCAGCTGACACGGGGCAAAACAACCCTGGGGTAGAAAATACAGACAGGGAATAAAACAGGCAGTAAGAAAGCCAAAAAATTCAACTTCTGGCCTCATCTCCTCTGTGGATCTGGGATCCCCCACCTTGGACCATGCATCCATTCCTAGGGAATGAGGCTCATATTTCCTTTAGAGACAGGCAGGCAGGAAAGCTCCATCATCTGGTGGCTTTGGCACAGCCAAAGCAGCACACCACGGCTGGATAGCTGATCTGTGCCTTTCGCCACACTCAGAGGCCCTACCACATGCTATGAAATGCTTTAATGTCCCCTTAACATGCTGGATAAATAATTTCCGTATCCATTCGGTGGTGCTCACATGTGGTCCTTTGAAAGAGTTAAGTAAAAATTACAGTACCAATATATCTTTGAGATGAAACAATGACGTTTATAGGTCACTGCGATCCATTCATTAATTAATTTTTTTACCAGCCTTCCATATGATCCCTCTGATGGCTCCTAAATGCTAAATTTGTCCTACGGGGCTCTGTCTTAACAAATAGATAAGTTTCAAAACTGGACTTGAGGGAAGTTTCTTAACATTTGAGCTAACTCAGGAAGGGCAGGTAAATAAACCTGCATTCCCACCGCAGCCTACAGAGCCCTTTCTTTAGGAAAAAAAAAGAATGAAAGAGCACAGCCCCTTGACGTCCAGCCATTGCCACAAAAAAGCAGCCCATGCACCTTAGGAGATGCTGCCCCATTCCTGCAGCTGGGGCTGCCATGTGTTTGTCCCTCCTTGCCTTTGGGGAGCTGCAATGTGCCGTGCAGGAAGGCACGGGATGAGGAGTGGGAAGCGGAGTCATGTGCGACACTTCCCTCGCTCCGCTCCCTGGGAGGCAGCAAGGTCGGAGGAAAGGCAGCTGTGCCTCAGCACTGATGGGATGCAGAGATGGTGCTAGCCTTCTGACAAGGGAAATTACATGGCAAAGGCAAAGGATGGATTCCACCAGGACTTTTTTCCAGTTCTTCCCTCCATCATGTTGGTAACCTACATCTCCAGCCCCACCCAGCATCCCCTGGCCCCATCCCACCTCGGTGTCAGTGCATGAGCCTGACAGCCCCAGGTTTTTATATTTTACAGAACTCCTCAAGAGCCAGCACAAAGAGAAAGAGGTCTTTCAGCTGCCCAATGTAACGACTGAAGGGTCTGTTCTATTAGTGATCTGAGATATTGATATTGGTGATACTCGCCAATTTACTGCAAGGCATCCCACCATGCAGTAAGGGCAATAAATTAATGAGTTGGTCTTTCCCTTCACAAAAGTAGTTTACAAGTCCTACTGCAGAGGGTGTAGGTACTAAAGAGACATCTGATTGGCTCAGCTCTATCACCTCAAAAAACCTTTACAACTTCTTCACATGCCTACAGTGCAGTTTCATAAGTGCAAGGCCATTACTCTTATAAAACAGATAGAAAACTGCAACTCAAGCACATGCCAAGACACCATCAGGCCAAACAACATCCTTCAAGGCAGCACTTCCTTTCCAAACTGTGCAGTTCCTTGTTTCTACATCCTGTAGCAAATCCATTTGTTTATCAGTGTGAAGTCTGCAGCCTGGATTACAGGCTGGAGCACAGCCTGCTTGTAAACCAACATAAGGATATTTCTTTGCCCTGGTGTGAAAGTCACTCTTGGGTAACCTGTTAATAATAATCCTCATGGAATTCCTTAAATGCTTGTGTAGAGACACAGAGAGAAGTTCAGGTAGAGCTTCCTGAAGCAGTACATCAGGAAATTAGATAAATAGAACTGGATCACTTAAATGTAGGATAACAGAGAATTATTGTTGAGTGGTCTAAATCTATCAGAACCCCAATCATGGCATAAAGTTCAGAGGTTTCTACTGAACCAGTGTTGATGTTGTTCCTTGTGAGCACCTTAGTGGGACTTTATGCCTTCAATCAATGGAAAACAGTTGCAGGGTGTTCACTGCCACCCAAGGAAGTGCTACAAGCAAGTGTAAGTATGAGAACAGCCCAGTTAGAAAGACATTCCCAATATTTTCCATATATTTGAAAATTTTCCTAACCAATTTTTACATAGTCAGTTCAACCCAACAGGTTTATTGATTAGCTTGGTCTCTGTGTGTGCATGCATGCAGGTATATAAGGAAAAACATCGTGAACTCTCCTTCATCTGCAGATATATGAGTGCTACAAACAACAGAATGAAATTTTGGGTGATTTGGAGCTCATTCACCTTGCAAAAATAAAATTACAAAGGGCCACATCCTCAGTTAATATAATCTGCCTCTGCTGCCAATAAAACTGCTCCAATTTAAACCATTTGAAATATTCAGCCGGGGTGTGGAAGAGAGTGGCATGTGACAAATTGCTGAGAAAGATTGCTGAGCACTGATGGGACACATGAATACCTCAGCTTCCTAAGAAAACTGGTTGGAAAGTAGGCATCCAGGTATTCACCATGAGTAAGAAGAAATCTGTCTTCTTCTCTCCAGTCTGAATGCCCATCTGTGCCATGGATATCTTGTCTCACTGGGAGAGAAGGAATGTGCTGTTGTCACACAAATAGGGCAAAGAAAAAAATACTGTTTGAACCTTAATTTCAAAAACAGAATTTTGACAAAACCATGTTTTGAAGGGGCTACTCTAAGGAGAGGCACTGTCATACTAGGTTAGAAGTTAGCAAGTATTGGCAAGATAAAGGCTAGTCTGTGCTCCTTCTCAGTTTCAGAATTATTGCTTATATTTCTACTTTCTTAACAAATTATTCCATTGACACTACAAAGCAGAGGGCTGTGAGTGAAGGATAATACACAAGAGAGCCCCTAGGCTGTTACTTTGGATTATAAGTATCTAATTTCAGTCATTTAAAGTAAATTCAGTTTTGTCAAAGACTCCAGTCCAACCTATAAAACTCAGGTCCGATGAGCATGACAGCATGCCTTGGAGGAACAGGGCTACAAGAGGGAAAACAAACAGCTCCATTCAACTCCTTAAAAGGCCTTATTTCATCTAACCAAGGAGTTAGTACAACCCTCTTTGATTATGTGCACTGTAAGAGAGCGAGGAGTTTCAGTTCCTGGTAGTTTCTTGCACATCCCAACATTTTTTGTGGGTTTTTACAGCCCCAGTAGAGAAACTTCTGTAACCGAGCCAAACAGAGCAGGGAAGGATGAGAAAGAGAGGAGAGATAAGTATTAAGAAAGTGATTTTTGGAAAGGATGTCTTGTGTGCTGTTGGAGCTCTGTGCCACTGGTACTTGCTCATGACTCTCATGCATCCACTGTGACTATGAGGCAATAGAACAAAACAAGTCCAGCTCTCCTCTGCACTGGGGGTAATTGGAGGTTACCCCTTTATTTCAGGGGACAGCTTCAAATTTCCTGCTGAATTTGTCTCTGAACAGCAATAAACAGCCATCCGTAGGCCCCAGATAGCAATCAACATACAAATTTCCCAATTTTCAGCCACAGAAAATGCAGTCTTGATTGAATCCCCTTTTATTTAAGAACTGTAGGCCTTGGAGAGCTTTAATAAATAGGAGATTTCTGTAGCCTGAATTGCATAGTTCATCCTCCCATACACTTGTGAGGTCAACCTGTGTTGGATAGGAAATCTGCCACCAAGTTCCTCATTGCTCTGGAGTAAAAAGAGTTCCTCAAGCCACAATTTGAAGCGTGGTGTTACAGCCTGGGTGTGCACATGGAAAAACTCAAGGCTACACATTCATTGCAACTCAAACTGGGGCTTGAGCTATGTCAAGGGCTTCTCCACTTAGAGGGTTTGAAGAGCAAGGTCAGAGTCTTTCCCTGGTAAGCTCAGCTCACCTGCTCTGTACTTCAGCATTCCCAGTTTTTCAGGGGAGAAAACTATTGCTTGACGACACTGAATCATGTTTGCTTAATGCCAGCGTGAAACTCAGTTCATAAAGATAGTTTGAAGAAGTAAAAAGCAAGGGGTTGTATTGTTGTCGTTGTTGTTGTTATAAATTACAGTTGTTGTTGCCATTGTTGTCGATGAGCTTTTCTAATTATAGTAACTAAATAGTATTTAATGCTAAAATGCTGCCTAAGAATGACAAACTCCTCAAGGAACTGTTCCTCAGCATCTGTTTGCTAAAAGCTTGAACTCCCCTTGTCCAAATGGTAACACTGTTTAGCAGCACAGAATTGAGCAGCTTTGGAGGCCTCCAAAATGGAGCAGTTATTTAGATGCATAATGAGAATTCCCTTTGTTATACAGACTAAAATATATAAATATATCTATATATACATACACATATAGATAAAATTTCCACTGTGAATCAGTCAAGTGTTTGAAACTTTATAAAGCAGAAGCCACGGCGATTTAAGTCAAGAAATGTATTAAAAATCATTGATTATCAGCCTCACTGTTTGCCTACCTAGGGGTTAGCATGGCTGAGAGTAAGGAGGCAGGTGGGATAGGCTACAGTGATGTAAGGCTGTAAAAAGTCCATTTGAAGCAGATTGGGGTCATGGGCTGCAGGGCTGCAGCCTGCTCCACCGAGGAGGAGATTTTATGGCACGTCCCTCCGTCTCCCCTGCCTGGCCAGAGCTCTGTGAGAGCTGCTGGGGCTGTGCCTGCTCCTCTTCGGGCAGAGGTGAGCAGAGCCATCACTTGGCTGATGATGAGGCCCAAAGAATGTGCTCTGCTCTAATAACAGAAGGTCTGCATGGCTGCATGTCTCCTTGTTTGGATGCAAAGAAAGGACTGCTGAAAAATAATAAAATAAAATATAATATAAAATAAAATAAAATAAAATAAAATAAAATAAAATAAAATAAAATAAAATAAAATAAAATAAAATAAAATAAAATAAAATAAAATCTATATTATATTTATATTTATATTTATACTTATATTTATATTTATATTTATATTTATACTTATATTTATATTTATATTTATGTTTATGTTTATGTTTATGTTTATGTTTATTAAAATAAAATTATTTTTATTTTTTATTAAAATAAAATAAAATAAAGTAAGATCATATCAAATAATATAATATAATATAATATAATATAATATAATATAATATCATATAATATAATATAATATAATATAATATAATATAATATAATATAATATCTATATTATATTTATGTTTATGTTTATGTTTGTTTATGTTTATGTTTATGTTTATGTTTATGTTTATTACAATAATTTTTAAAAAAAAATTTATTAAAATAAAATGAAATAAAGTAATATACAAAACAAAACAAAACAAAACAAAACAAAACAAAACAAAATAAAATAAAATAAAATAAAATAAAATAAAATAAAATAAAATAAAATAAAATAAAATAATATAGACAGTTATTTCTCAGTTTCTTCATTGCAAGAGTTTCCCAGCCCTCATGCTGGGAAAAACAGGGGTGCCTATCCCAAGGCAAATGCTGACCTGTCCCAGAACCCAAATCCATGCTTCCCAGTTACAGCCCAGTGTCCAAGAGCTGCAATTCCTCACTTTATTGTGTGCCAAATTTCCCCACCACCCCGAAAGGAGACCAGCCCGGGCTGTAGCTGCTCCATCTCAGGCAGAGGAGGTGAGCCCCCAGTGTGAGAACATTTTGCCAAACAAAGAACCACCCCTCCAGCACTCACGTTACATAAACAAGATAAGAACTCCTTCCAGCCCAGGCCCTGGGGCTTGTGGCTGGGGCAGGAGGAAGGAAGCTGGGAGGGGAGCCACAGCACTGCTGTCCCTGCCAGGCTTGGGAATGGAGAGGTTAAAAGGGCTCCTTCTTCCTCCTCAGGACAAAGATCTCCACCTCAGCTGTTCCCACCACATCCAGAGACTTGTTCAGACAACTGTGCAAAGACCAGAGGCTGCCACCTCTGTGGGTCTCCAGGGACTTTCCACTGCTCCAGAATGAGTCCTTGCTACCTGCTGTTTCCTGGTGTAAACATGTTCCTTGCTGAACGCCCTCCACCTCCGCAGCCCCACTGCTTGGTGGCTCCTTTAGCTATGCTGCTGACACCAGCCACGTGGCTGTGCTTGGCAGAGAAATTTGGCAAAGCACTGGAGCTCTGTCCCTGGGCAGGATATCCAATATATCCAGTAGGAGATACACGGCAATAATAGAAAAGGGGCATTCCCCTACCATAAACCTGAACCGCACATTTTGGTCACTCCTAGTCTGTGAGCCCAAAACTGAGCTAAAGAACTTCACCAGTGACTGCCTGAGCTGGACAGCAGAGGAGATCCTTTATGTCCTCCAGGAGGATGCCCTCCCCTCAGTGAGCAGTGGCCTCCAAGGAGAGGGCAATCTGCTCTCAAATCATGGCTGCCAGGTTCAACAGAGATGCAGAGACAGATGCTAAATGACGCAGACCCCTCGCCTCTCAATTTGGACTTTTACCTATTCTGATACAGTGTGGACACGGATTCAGGGGAAGACCTGGTCAGATTTGGGCAAAAATCCCACAATATCCTATTGAAATGCAAGTCCTGGCTCCCATTCAGTAGCCAGACAACGCCTCAAACTCTGCAGAAAGCTAAACCTGGGTCCAAATCTGGACTCAGCCTCTTTAACATCTCCCTAATTACTGCTGAGTAATTACTGTGCAAGTAACAAACTGCTAACAAGTTCCAATAAAGAAAACGTTTTGTAAGAAGAGAAGGAGGTAGGGGGAGGACTAATTTGCCAGGTAGGAGGTTTAAATGCCATCAGGGAAGATGTTGCTGGTGCCTTCCTTAACAAGGCCTCTTAATTCTGCTCTGGGCAAAGGAATTTTCAGATAAGGGAAGGAAAGAGAGGGGCGGGGGGAATTAAAAAAGGAGCAATCCATACAGAAAAGGAAATGTAGGTGATAGTTTCAGTTTCTGCTGCAGACTGGGTTGAGTAGGGCTTACTCCCATGCTAGGACCCAAGGCTGTGTGGGAGCTCTGCCAGGCCAGCCTCATTGCCATGCATCACCAAGAAAAGCTCCGTGGGTAGCAGCTGGGAAGGGAGGTGGAAATCCCACTCACAGGGACTGAGAGAGAAACAGCTTAGGGAAAAAGCAGGCCTGTTTTCTCATCACCACCTTGATGCTCGCAGCAGTCAGTCGTACCAACTCAAACCACGGGCAGCAACTCACTCCAGCAAGTCAGGGATGAGAAACTTAACTACAAAGCACCTCCCATCAAGGGGCAAACTGAAGCACCCTAAGCCAGTTTGCCATCCCATCAGGCAGGATCACCCACCCCTGACCCTGCATCACCCAAGGTGTCCCTGGAAGCTGAAATCCCATCGGTTTGCTGTTCAACTTGTGCTTGGACACATCAGGTACCCTGAAAGAATAAGGTGGCTGCGTGATGATTAGCACATCAAAAGGCATTTGAAAGGGAAATATGCTGTTAATTTACTCTGGTAAAGACAGTGACAAACTGCGGGGGGTTTTATCCTTTATCTCTATCCAGGACACCAGTAGGGGGGAAAGGGGATTTTTTTTGAACACAGGAGGTTTTGCAGGGGATTTCCCAGGCTTGGGAAAAAGTCTTTGGCTGAATTTTATGTTTCTGGTGTTGCATGAGTTATCAGGACCCGAATAGGAGCTGACTTAATCCACCATTGTTAGATGCTGGTCAATGCCAGGGATGGTTGCACCTGCCTGCACACGCTGCCCTTGTGCTGTCATCAGCAAATAGCTGAGCACTTCAGTAGCAAACTGATTTTATAGCCCTGAAAAACTCTACAGCTTCCATGAGTACTTGGGCCTTACAATTACTTTCATCCCCAAAGAGTAAGCTCCTGAGGTTGCAATCCCCATCTGAGCCTTGTTCTCCTCCACACCCTTCCCTGATGAACATTTGCCCAAGCACTCACTTTGATGTCTGCACAACATAGATGTTGTTCAGGAAAAGTTATTGGGTGAGTCACTGGGCTGGGATCCACCAGCAGCTCATCTTCCTCCAGGTAGGCTGAGGAGCAGGCAGCACAAGAACTGCTCCTGGGGTTAAAGTAGATTATCCCCTAAAGAGAAAACCCCTTTATTGCTCCAGAGTCTTCAGCATCTTCAGCTGGGCTTGCCAGAAGCGCCAAGCTGAGACTCAGCTGCTTGGCCTCTGCATAAAAGAGCGAGTCTAGGAATTAATTTAAAGGGTTAAGCCGTATATAAACCTCTGCAGTATGGCAGATATCAAAGAGCAGCACTGTTGCTTAAAAATTTACTTTTCCAAGCTAGACACAATAATTGGGGAGTGGGAGTGACAACCTAAACCTTGTCTTGAACTGCCAGCTGGTGAATTCCCCACAGGAGGTATCTGGCCTTCCCTCTTGGAGAAGAAAGCATCCCCCACATACCCAAACAGTCAGAACAGCAGCAGAAGCAGACCTGAATCTGGACTGAAAGGAGTGGATTCATTTCTATTTCTCCAGTGGATGTTAGAGCAGTTTTCACTCTATTTAAGCTGATAAAGCAGTTTAAACTTCAGTTCCTGCTAATTATAATTGCTCTTTCTGCACAAATGCGTTTATTTTCTCGAACCACCAGTTCTGCAAGCCAACAGTCAGGGAACCAGTCCTTTCATCCATGAGGTTTAACAACTCTACCTTCACACCTTAAGAATTACTGTTACTGAAAAAGTACAGTTGCTGACAGAAGTTACAGCTCACACAGCATCTCAACATCTCTTAGTGTTGCTCAAGCTAGATCCAGTCCTACCTTTGCAAATGTTAAAGGCACTGGGTTTACTTCTGTGAAAAGCAGGAAAAATGTATTTAAATTTACAGCTGCTTGTGTTGAATGTCAAGTACAGATGTGCAGGACCTACATCTTCACAGTCTGGTTCTACCCTTGCAAACATGGCAAAAAAAAAAAATTGCTCTGGTGATTATGCATTACCTAGAAATTAAAATAGATTGAGTAGACTATAATAAACACATGCCAGAAAAAATATAAAGAATGTGTGGGAATGCCTATACTTTATCTTAACATTTCCTAGCAAAATAATTTCCTTATGGTGTAATCAAAAATGGAAAGCCAGCACCTAACTAAATTAAGTGCCACAAACATTAATAATGGTTAAAATTACCGTTCAATTTATTTTTATATTGGATTATCTTCAAAGTTGTAGATTGAGAATTGCTGAAACGTTTTAGGGATTTGTTTCTCAAATCAGAATACTTCGGGGATGAAAACATTAACTTGAATTTTAACATATAAAAATCCTTAGTGAAAGGAAATAGATGCATTTTTTTTACAAAGAATAAAAAAAAAAAGAAAAAGAAAAGGAAAAGAAAAACTTTAAAAGTTCCCCTGATAGTTACAGATGGTTTAATCTTTGGAACCTATTATGCGTTCATTTTCCCTTCAGCATTAATTATACATAATTACCACCACTTTACCCATACCCTTTCAAAAACGAAATCTGTTTACATTTTTCGCATACGTTATATAAATGCAAGATTTTTTTATCGCCGTTTTTCCAGAAACGGGATTTCAATTTACCTTCTGAAGGACAAGGGGAGCCAGTGCGCGGCAAACCGGTTTTATTTAAGTTCCTTTAAATATAGCTTAATTACTTTTAAACTCTGGAAGCAATTAGGTTATCACCCTTTGAAGTGCCCCAGATGAGTTGCCGTGCCGGGAGGGGGACGCACCGCGGGGAGATGCGGGAGCCGCTGCCCGTCCTGCGGGGAGAGCCAGGGCTGGGGAAATGAGAACTCACGTTCGCCTAGAAAGGGAGGCTCGGGTTAAGGCTGAGAGCAGCGCTGGTGTTGTAAAAGAGGCTGAGGAGGATTGTTCGCACTTCTCAACCTTATAATTTTGCCCCGCGCGCAAACCACGAAATTGTACGGCTCAACTCTTCCTCCCTCTTTTTTTTTTTTTTTTTTTTTTTTTTTCCTCCTTCTCCTTCATTCTCTCTCTTTTCCTCTCTGCCGGCCGTCGCAGATCGCTGTCAGGTGGCTTTTTTCCCGGCCGTGCAAGGATCAAAGCGGCCGGGAGTAGAAGCGCCCATTGTGGGGCTGACACACGATCGCCCCGGGCAGGGGCGCGGGGCTCCCCCGGGCGCTTCCCCTCGCAAGTGCCATTTCCCCACGGGCTTCAGGGGGGGCGCTTTTATTTTATTTTACTTTATTTTCATTTTTTATGTCCTTCCCCTCCGCCTCCCCCGTGGGGAGACTCATTCCCCAGTTGTTCCATCTCGGTGCTCTCCTCTGCTTCGGAGAGGGGGAATGCCAAGGGAAGGGGCATCTCCCTACCCCCGACCCCAAACTCTCCGCGCCCGGCAGCAGCTCCATTATTTGCATGTCATGTTTATAACCTGGTGGAAACCAAGACTGATATTTGTGGTCGGGAGAAGATGACTTTCACCTCTCCGGATCACTCTCTTAAATAAAAAAGAATTGACCAGCTATGGGCGTAAGCATTTATCTTGAGTTTGCGGTCATTATCTTTATTATATTGCCTCGGCAATAAATAAATCTAGTAGTTACTACCCCACAATAAAACTGTAGTATATGGGACACCTTACTATTACTTTCTTAACAATCTGCCATCTCTTCACCTCTAAATCTTCCCTGTCTGCCCGGCCCTCGCGGGTCTCTCCCGGCCCGCAGGTGCGGAGCCTCCGCACCGCTGCCTCCTCCTGTCCCTCCCTGCCCTCTCCTTTCCCTTTTTCCTGATGATTCCTCCCCCAAGAGGCGCCCGTCGGTCCCCGCAGGTGCCAGCCCTGCCCTCGGGCTGCCTTCAGCCCCCTGCGCCGGGCGGGCATTCTCGGGGGGCCCCGTCTCGCCTGGGCATCCCCTGGGTGAGTGCCCCGCTGTGGGCATCCCCTCGGGGGGATATCCCCGGGACTGTGGTCCCTTTACGGGCATCCCCCATCTCAGTGTCCACCTTTGGACATTCCCCGAGTGGGTCTTCCCCGTGGGTGGTCCCCAGGTAAGTGTCCCCCACGGGCAGCCCCGCCCGAGCACCAGCGGGTGCGACCCCCGCTTTGGGACCATCACGCTCCTACATCGCCACCCCATTCTTTCTAACCCCTACCCCGGCCCACGGGGATGCTCTTCTCTTGTTGGGGGCTGAACTTTGATCACCCTCTTTTCTAGTGTGAGTTGTTTTTTGGGTTTTTTTTTTTGGGAGGGGGGGATTCGGGGAGCTCGGGAACAGCCCCAAAGCAAAGGCTCAGCAGAGAAGGAAATCACTGACGCTGCGCCAGGGAGCTTTCACCACGGCTCCCTGACTCTCCCGCTGCCTCTCTGGTTCTTTTTTCCCCCCTATTCCATAGGTAAATGTCCACGCAGTAATATTTATTTACAGTCAGGATAGTGCACGTATTTTTTTTAATTGTATTTTACCAGGGTGATTCCTTCTTGCTTTTAAAACAAGCGGCTTGGAAAAAATATTCCCATTTGGGGCAGGAGCAAAGGAGAGGAAAAGGAGGGGGGGGGGGGGTGGAAGCATTTTTATTTATACCTTTGACATTTAAAAGAGCATAATTAATTTGTCCTGCTTGCATTAACATTGTTGAGGAAGGTTTCAGAAAGCAAACCAGCAAAGGGAAGGGGGGAGGAAAAATAGAAGCTCGCCTAGAAAGCTTAGGATTTTTTTTTCCCTCTTTCAGATGTGTAATCAATCATTCGAGTAGGAGGCAGCAAAATTGTAAAGATTCGATAGATTAAAATGCAAATGAAAGGTAGAAAAAGAAACATTAACATGGCAATCAAAGATTTAATAATCGTAAATCACGGTGGGGTTTTTTTGTTGCAGCTGCAGTTTGTGTGTTTTTTATGTTTTAATCATGTTCGTTCTATAAATAAATAATTTCTGAAACGAGACTAATTTTTCACTATTTTAACCGTGGGCTATGGCACTAAATATTTTTTTTTTTTATGTATGGAACTCCAGATTGCAAACTATCAGACCACAAAAAGGGGAAAAAATAGCTAAGTTGGATTAGTTCACATTTGAAATTTCAAGTACAATGTCTTCGCAGTGCCGACCGCTTCACTTTCCAATTGAAATCCTTATAAAGTTTATTTGGAATCATGAATGTTTACGTAAAAGCAGACAACCGGCGTTTCTTTACAAGGCTAAAGGTAGCGCCAGCCCTCATTCCTGGAGGAAAGACGGAAAAAAATATATATGTGTGTGTATGTGTGTATTTTTTTTTTTCTTTTCCCTATATATATGTATGTATAGGAAAAAGAACAATAACACTTAGGGCTGTGTTACCTCCAAATTAACGCATTGCTAAATTTCCAAGGGAAGATTAAAGAGGGGGAAACCTGGGGAGTGGGGAGAGCTGATGAATACGGTGAAGGACAAGCAGGAGAGGATTTGCTCTCCCTCCTCGGTTTAGCGCGGCTCCTGAAAGGGAGGCTCCGGGACTGCCCAGGGTGGTTGTGGCAAAACCAGCATCCTTCTGCTCTGGCTCACACGGGCTCGCCTTTGGTACCCCCAAGTCCCGGGTTATGGGGTGCACGGGCTCGTCCTCTGGGAAAACGGCAGGAAAATAATTCTTTGAACTTTTGGGCTCAGTGGATGGAGTTCATTTTGCGCGGCGAGGAGTTAATCTTTACTTCGCTGGTAATCTTTATAGAGCAGAGGGAGAGAGAAGGGAGAGGAGGAAAATCCCCCGTGGGCTGCTCCGGTTTGGGGGTTTGCGGCAGCGCTGCCGTCTCTAAAGAGAGCTCGGCGAGAAGAAACCCGTACAAAAACCAGCTAAATGCGGGAAAATAGCCGCGTCTCTGGGACCTCCTCGCCGAGGGGGCCCATGCCCGTCCTGTTCCCCCCTCCCCAGCTCCTCCGGTGCGCCGGGCAGCGCTCCCCGCCGCCGGACCTTTCCCCGGGGCTGCCGCCGCTCCGCGCCCGGAGCCCCGCGCATCCCCCGCGCCTCCCGAGGAGCCCCGCACCGCAGTCCTCCGGGCGGGTACGCTGCATTTTGGGGTAGAATTCACCAATTATTTTTTTCCCCCAGCCAAAATACCCATTTGATTTTTTTCCCTTGCTAGAGCCCTATTTTTATTTTTTTTTCCCCGCTTCCTCTCCCCAGATTGGGGTGTCCCAGCAGGACGGCCCCGGCGGGAGCTGCACCGGCCCTGCACGCCGGCTGCCGGGGCCGAGCTCCGGGCGGTGCCCGGGACTTGTTGTCTGCCAGGCGGGGAGCGGGGCCGGGGGGGTCCGGGGCCGGGAGGGTCCGGGGGGGCCCCGCCGCCTCCCGCAGCCCCTGACCCCGGCATGCACGGCGCGGCTCCATTGATCATCCCGGCCCGCCACCCCCTCCCTTTATGAGATAATGCAATTACAAACATCAATAAGGAGCTGCGAGGGGAATCATTATGCGGTGACAGTGATAAATGACGGTGCAGAAATAGCATGCTTTTTTTTTTTTTTTTTTTTCCCTAACAATCCAGGGGCTTTGGGGGCTGAGCACAGTCACCAAGGTAACAGATGACATCCAAAATGGCACCAAAGGAAAAAAAATGAACAGTCTTTCTTTCGCCTTTCACTCTTTTCGCCCAGCTCTTCCAAAAGAGTTAGTTGGGGCTTTTGCAAGCAGCTGCCACACAGGCATGCGGGTATTTCCACACGCATTAAAGGGACGGGGAAGGCTTGCTGGCTGTCACACACAAAGCACCAGCCCGGCCCGGGAGCTGAGCAGCCACCTCCAGGAGGCACCGGGAGCTCCGGCTCCACGCACCGCTCGTCCCTGCCCGCGGCCGGGGACAGCCGCCTCCTCCCGGCCCTCGGGAAACGTCCGTTCGCCTTTATATACCAATATAAATATAAATAGATAGATGTTATCATCACGGGCGGCGTAGCAGGATCAGGGGAGGAGATAAACGCTGATCTGTTTTCCACGCAGGTTTAGGACGCGCAGAGCGAGGCCTCAGTGAAGGGAACTTTTCGCGCAACAGCGCCGGGGGTGGAAATATTCACGGCGCGGCCGAAAAGTGCCACTTCTGAGCCCAAAAGTACCTGTGGCTGCGGGTGGCACGGCCGAGCCGGCAGGGCAGGCACCCCCTGCAAAAGTCCCTCTGCTTGGAGCGGGGTTCGGTCCGTCCCGCTCAGCTTGGCTGGAATTTGCTGTCCCCCACAAAAAAACCCGCTTGGGGGTGAGGGTGCCCAGCCCAGAGGCAGGGCAGGCCCCGCGGCAGGGATGCGCTCAAATTCCGCGCAGAAGGCTCTGGCCCCTCTCCCATCTCAGCGAAGGGGTGAGAGGGGAAGGCGCTGCGCTCTCCTTGCGCGGCAGCGCACGCAGCCGGCTCCGCGCCCGGGGGAGGCGCAAAAACAAAAGGGGGAAATCGGGGCCAATTAAAAAAAAAAAAAAACAAAACAAAAAACCAGAAAAAACCCCCAGCAACAGCAACAACAAACCAAACCCAAACCGACCAAACAGAGCATCGCTGAAGGCTGCGCAAACTTTAGTCCGGCAACGCGCAACATCCGCGGCGCTCCGCGGGCGGCCCCGGAGCCCCCGCATTCCCCCCCGCGTCACTCTCCCGAGCCCCCAAGAGATGGCAGTCGAAGACGGCTTTCCTCCTCCTCCTCGTCCTCCTCCTCCTCCTCGTCCTGCTGCTGCTCCTCGGCGGCGGGCAGCGGCAGGACAGGGGCTGCGGGCCGCCCCCCCGGCCAGCCCCGCACTCCGCCCCGCGCAGCCCCGCGCAGCCCCCGGGGCCCGCGGGAGGAGCGGAGGCGCAGCCGGGCGGCCCTGCCCGGGCCCCTCCGGGCCCCCCCGGAGCGGTGAAAGGAGGGTAGCTAGGAAACAGAGAGCGGCCCGAAAAGGCGGAATTTCCAACGTGTAAAATGTTCTTAACGGAGCCATTGAGAGAGTGCAATAAGGCGTGAGGGGGAACTAATCTCCCCATTTAAATGTTTGTGGCAATTTTATCTAAATGAATTTTAATGCTAAACGAGGGATAATTCCCTATTTGTAACCCGTTTACTTCTCTTTCCTGTGCCTCTGAAGCTGTCTAACATCATGCGATGAACAATAACAATAAAAATACTGTCAAGGCATATTCTTCATTTTGAATGTGTTATAATTACAGCTGATTAAATGTCTTGGGATGTAATCGTGGGTTTAATTTGAAATGTGCCCCCCTCCAAAAAAAAAAAAAAAAAAAAAGAATAAGTCCCATGGAGGAAGGTCTGTGCCCCACTTCGCTGTGGCTGCGAGGAGAGGGGACGCGTGTGCCCTCGCCTGTGAGAGGGCGGTTTGTTTTTGTCTTTCAAGAAACCTTAAAAAACCCAAAAAAACCCAAACACATAAAAACAAAACAAACAAAACGAAACAAAACAAAACAAAACAAAACAAAAAAAAAGAAAAAAAAAGAAAAAAAAAGAAAAAAAAAGAAAAAAAAGAAAAAAAGAAAAAAAAGCAAGCGAGCCCCGTTCATTCACGTTTTGGCAGAAAAGTGTCACTACTCCGGCCTCACAAAGAAGGAGCCGGGATGTTCAGCCTCCTTGGAGGTACAGCGGCACTTGAAAAAAACGGGGGGAAAGGAGAAGAGAAAAAAAAAAAAGAAAGAAAAAAAAAAAAGAAAGCTCAGAGTTAAAAAAAAAAAAAAAAAAAAAAGGAAAATAAACAAGGGGGAGGAAGTCCCAGCCTTTTGGGGAGAGGACCCCCTTTGGTGGCTTGCTTCATTCAGAAAGGTCTGCACTGATGCCTGCAGCCCTGCCCGGCCCGGGGGACACGCAGGGCAGGGCCCCGGGAGCCGGCCCCGCAACGCGCCCGGGACACCTCCCGCAGGGGGTGCCGGCTGGCTTGGGAGAGGCTGGGGACGGAGGGGTTGTTGCATTATTTCGCCTTAATTAAGATATTTGTGTCATTTTCCCAGCCGCGGGAATCTCTGTTTTTCCTTCTATAGCTGCGATTTGACTTAAAGCAAAGGAGGTGTCGCAGGCTGCACAGGCTGGCTGGGGCTCCTGCCTCGCCGGCTGTGCTGCAGGAAGCACAAATGTGCGAGGAAATTGGTTAATGAGGGTCTGCACCGGCCTTGCTCGCACAGCTCCAGCAGCACCTCATCCCCTTACAGATAGGCATTGCCCAGGCAATGTGTGCCAAGTTTTATTTTCCTCCTTCCTTAGCATGCTCAATGCCAGTAAGAAACTCAATTATCTGAACTGTGTATTAGACTATAATTTGGGAGGGAGAGGGGATAATACTATTTACAAATTTCTGTCCAGTAATGCCCTACGATATTACCTTTATTAACAGGCAACAGTTGCCATCCTGACAGTTTACAGCGCGAGTTCCAAGAAAGTTTCTTTATGCAGTGTAGCGTTACTTTTCCATTCTTTAAATATGAAGCTGATATTTAAACAGCAAACAGTAGGTAACATCTCCAGAGCCAGCGGAACTTTGTAGCTGCTCGGCTCTCAGTCTGGAATAGAATGGCTACAAAAACTGCATGGGGACAGGAAACAAATTTTGCAAGCAGTGGAGTCACCATGACAAAAAATAATTTGTTTTTATTTTAGATTCAGATTTCATTACTGCACTCAAACTACTACAACTGGGCTTTGAGTTATTATACAATCCAAACTGTTTCAATCAGAAACTCTAAGACTCAGTGTGCAATGATTATTATTAATAATAATTAGCTCCTTGGTTTCTTGATAGAAAAAGGCTATCAACAAGCATTTGTTTAACCACAACAAAAGTATAATTAGCTTATCCCACTTAGTAAATCTGTATGCATGCCAACTCATACCAAACTGCTACTTTTACAAAAAATTGCAATAATACAGATCATTTTTCCAGTCCTTTTTGCACAAAATTTATTTACAATGTATACATAAATGCTCCATGATGGGACTATGGAAAAAAAAAAAAAAATGCACACATGACCGATGTTTTGCCCAGAAAGAAAGTCAACATATTAAAAATAAATCTTCAGTCCATGTTTTGAGCTGCATAAAACAGGAAGTGATGTACAAGGTGGTGGTTGCTGCATGGGGACAAGGATGCTCTGATGTGACAATTAGGCTTCGAATACACTGCCTTTCCGTTTCCATGCTTCCTCCTACCAGTCTCCTTAAGACACTGCCTGCAACAGCTGATTAATCATTGTTGATGACTTCAGTTTTTCCCATCCTTCCCGATTTACATCTGTTCAGGCCAATTCAAATATGGTGAGTAAATGAATTAGACATGCAAATTCACGCCCCAGGCTAGAAAGAGAGAGAGGGAGAGAGACGGGGAGAAAGGGAGAGAAAGGGAAGAAAGACAGACAGAGGAGGAGAGAGGGGGGAGAGAGAGGGAGAGAGAGAGAGAGAGAGAGAGTGCGCATGGCTGAAATCCTAGGATAGAAGAAAGATTCTTCTGCCTGACATAGTTATTTTAATGCTCTAAAAATCCTGCAAATAAGCCCTTTCTGTCATTTGCAGGATAAGTGTAAGGCTTCTTTTTTAATGTAAGGAGGCTTCTGGAGGAAGTGAAGAGCTATGGAAACAACACACATAGTGTGGAAAAATTTCACATTTTTTTTAAAAAATCTATAAGAAACAACGTAATATGGATAACAGTATAATAGCATTTTACAATATTTCACTCTTTGTTTTCTTAATGTCTTATATAGGTATTTAGCATGTCCCCAGAAGTTGACTTCAGTTGGTGTTTTCCCGCTTTTCAGGGTCCCTGTGAAGAACTGGAACGTCCCTTGGTCCAAAGTTGACGCCAAGAACTCCATAGTCATTGCAGAAAGACAATGTTTGAAATCTACCATCGCTGCAGACGACGTGTATTTCCCTTAAGCTACTGAGCATGAATGTCCATCACTTGTCCGCTCACTGCTGGCTCGCCGGTATGAAGCATTGTGGGGCTTGATGCTGACATGGGCATTCCAGGGTGGGGTGGTCCTCCATGCATCATCATCGCTGGGTGGTGAGGGTGTCCAGGAATGTAGGTATGCATGGGGGGGCCATGACGCAGCTGAGCAGGATGGGGGGGCATCTGGGGCGGCGTATAGCTTGGCTGTCCCATATTCATACCCATTGGACTACCCCGAGACACATAATCCCCTGGCATACTTTGCAGCCCTGCAAAGGGAGAGAGAGAGGTGGCGGTGAGTGGTGGGCGTCGGGCCGCCAAGCCGCTCCGCTCGGGCGCGGGGAGGCCGGGCTCCGGCCCCAGGCGGGATGCGGAGTCGCGGGCGCCTCCGTGGAACTGGGAGTCTGCGCGTGGACCCGCAGTGACGGCAACAGGAATGGCCCCCGGGTCAAACAAAACCCAAAACCCTCCCAAGAACATCCTCCCCCTTCCAAATACAGAGTTTTTGGAGATAAAACAGCTTTCTGCTTTTGTGGTTAGGGATGTATGCAATGGACATGTTGCTGATCTGGAAGCATGCCAGAGGCAGAGCCAGCCTGAAGATGGCTAACACACGGAGGGCTCTCAGGTGGGCTCCCTTCCCCATGGCCTTACTCCAGCCACCTGCCTTCGCCTCCCCACTTGCAAAAGCACGCTGGGAATACAAGGCAGAGAGTCTGTAGCATCTAACGAGGGGCTTGGGAGGAGCGATGGGTTAAATAGGTGTCAAGGTTTATCAACAGCTATTTATTTAGCTCTCGAGCCTGATCTCTTGGAATCTGTCCCAAATATTTGTGCCATTCAAAGAGATGCAATCCAGCACGGACGTACATCGCTGAACAAAGGCCTCATACGAAGCTGAAATTGATAGGATTACTAAGTATGATTGCTTAGTAATCAAACTCATATTTTTAGACACATTAAAAATATATACATAATCAACAACAGTTATCAATTATTTCTTAACCCCCTGATCACCTCTGGCTGCAAAAAAAAAAAAATCAGACGCGCAACTCAGTCAAACCTTTCAGTGGGTTTGGGAGAACAATAAGAAAAAAATTGGACCTAAAACAATAAAACCTCCTGCTTTCTGTGGGCCTCTGCCTTCTGCTTGGATTGCTGTAGCTGATGGGAACTGACAGATGTATTGTTTCGGAGAGCTATAAGCTCCATAATCATCAAGGGTGAAAGGCATACGCTATTGCTAAGTAGGTTCAATTGGCTTTAGTTCTAAGTAAGAGCGCGCTGTGAATGCGCCGAACACCTTGGAATCAGGTCTCAAGGCTCTAGCAATGAATAGCTGCTTAATCTAGCCTAAAGGAACAGTTTTGAACTAATGAAAATTGCTTATAAAATATACTGTACTCACAGCTCTTTAATCAAAAAAGATGATAATATTTTTTGTAATAACCTATTAATTTAATTGGTCACGAAGCATAAAATACATCATTTAAATTTAATTGACCCAGAAACTAAGAAACAATATTTAAATTAACTAAGCTAGAAATTTTCATGATGAGGTAATAAGGCTATTGCATTCCCAAGCTCAGAGGAATGTTTTCACAGCTAATTGTTAAAACTTACTTTTGACTTGGGCTCAGAGAAGACTACTACGAAATACACTTGCCCTGGGTAACTTCAAACCCTATGTTAATATAGGCTGGGGGCACAACAAAGATGCTGAAATAACTCTTTTAACTCCAGAAAGAGAGCAAGAGAAACAGAATCAGGAACCATTTAAAGATGGTACCAAGTGTCTTGGTGTTTCAAACCACTTTGTTATTTAAAAAAAACAAAAACCAAAAACCAAAAATTTGTATAATGTGTTTTCCCCTAGAAAAAGACAAGAGGGAAAAAAAAAAAAAAAAAAAACTGGGACAGTTTTTCTAGGCTTTCTTTGCGAGGCCTGCCACTGAAGATTGCATTAATGATCTCTATTTTTGTATACTGAATAAGTCAAATCCATTTGTCACACTGCAAGTGATGGCATACTTAATTTGGATATAGTCAATTAGCCTGGGCTAAGCTCCATAGCCTGCTGCGCACACCTCTATTTTGTATTCTCTCTTTTTCCTTTGCCACACGTAATCCCATTATGACGGACAGACAAAGAGAAATAAACTTGAAAAAAAAAAAAAAAAATCAAAGTTTTGTCCATTGCTCTCCAAAATGCAACTAAGTGAAGCTGCTGGGTTTTGCTTGGGTTTTTTTTGTTTTTTTTTCTTTCTACCCCATGAGAAGTCTCTGTTTGGCTTTTTTGGTGTCTTGCAGGTTAGCGGGAGAAATGTAACTCATGCATCAACTGCGGTTAGACAGATTTATGACACTTTGGGGACATGCTCTTTCCTCTCCCTGCGCTGCTGCAGACCGCTTACATTTTGCAAATCAGTCTGTTGCCAAGACGACGGGCTCCCCCACCTCCCTGGCTGCTCCTTGTTTTGTCATGTGCTCAGGGATGGATAATAGCATCAATGTATGGCGGCGTCGATGTACAGCAGCGTCAATGTACGGCGCGCGCGCGCACGGGGGGTTTGGGAGCTTGGAAAGCTTGAGCTGAACCAGAGGGAGAGAAAACCCAAAGGAGCCCAGGCGTAGGATGGATGGATGGAAAGGAAGGAACAAGCATGAGGCTATGGGCAGGGAGAACATAGGGAAATGCAAGAAGACAAATATCCCTCGGACAAAGTGAGAACAAAGACCTCGTTTGTACTTACTTCCCCCTGGCTTTGCCATTGGTTACCTAGGTGAAGGTTACATGTAGTGCCACTGCCCCTCCATGCCCATATTCATGCCCATTCCACTCATAGGTCCTAGAGGGAGATAAAAATCCAAGAAGATGCCAGAAAATGAGCAAAGTCAACAGATAGTGCCAAAAGCCCCTTTCCAAACACAGCACGGCAGAGGGGGTCCAGGAGCGCTCGAGCGAGGAGACGCCCGGTTTCCCCCGGTGGTGTGGAAGGCAGGCAGAAGACAGGTGAGGCAAGGCAGGCAGCTGGGACGGCGGCAGAGGGCTGAGGTGTGTTTTACCTGACCGTGGGTGCGCGATGCTGTCCCGGGGGCTTACCTGGCGCTCGGATGCCCATGTGCTGCTGGCCGTCCATCACGAAACCTCCCATCGGCTGCCCGTCGGGGTTATAGGGTGTTCCTTGACTTACTGGAAAGGTGCAGAACATTCCTTTTTAGTGACAGCCAGCACGGCCACCTCTTCTCACGGCATCAAAACACGATCCCCCCCACCCACGGAATATCGATGGCGGCTCTAAAAAGAGGGGAAAACATCTACTGCGCGAATTTAGCGGCTGGACTATCAAGTGTACTTAGTTTTGGCTTAATTTTCTTCTGCAAGTTTGGAAATGAAGTTAGCAAACTGAAATCTTGAGACGTGAGGAGCCTCGGCTCCAGCTGCTGCTGCTGCTGACGTCAATGCAAAAACCTGTATAGGAGCCGGATTTTATGGCTGGAATAGTCACACTGAAATCTCAGTGTGTTAAATTACACCCTTGTGCCTTCAAAGGGCAGGACCTGAGCACATCCATGCCAGATATTTATGTCTAATGACAAATAATCAAATGTACTTGAAGAGGAAGCGTGGCCCAAAGGCATCTTGGACAAGGACGGATTTGGAGAGTTTGGCAGTGAGACTCAGAAAACAAAACCAACTGGGAGTAAAGGGCTATGGTAATCCTTGATGGTAAATACCCGCAGAGAGCTGCGAGCCAAGGTCCCAGATAGAACCGACATGTGGAAACTTAAGATCTTTTTTAAAAAAACAGAAATAAATACCCTCAAAGTAAACAGCAAATGCTCAGCAATCCCAAACGAAGAGCCAAGGGACAAAAGGACCCTATACAAGTACCACTACCTCAACTGGAGGTTTTCACTGTACATTAAAAGCCAGCTTCAGAAGTAAGCTGGCTTGGGTTATTAAAGCACATAAAGCTCTACCTCATTGAATGTCTTTGAACTTTACTGAGTCCCACAAGTGATTCTGACCCCTTTGCCCTTTTGACAGGTAATAAAGTTTACAGCAATTCCACACCAAGCCATGCACCAGGGAGTGGTCACAGGAGCAGAAAGAGCTGGGAAGGAAAACTCCAAACAACTACTAAAAAAATACAAGAATAATTGGGATCGTGTACGGAAAGTCCGGTCACGGAACGGAACATTTCAGTTTCCCTTTTTGAATTTTCAATGTCTTTTTTTTTTTTTCCAAAATGATTAGAGTCACAATGAAAGAAAGCTGGTTGTATTTTAATTGTCAGACACTCCCAGCATTAATTTCTCATTTATTTACCAGGTATTGGACCTCCTGGTGAATGGCTGGAGGATGGTTTTCACCTGTGTGACTTGAATACAGTTACTACTGGGGACTTGCCTGCTCGATTGGACTGGTCTATCATGGGCTGAACTATTCTTCTTCTAGCATTAATAAACCTGCAAGAAAAAAGAGGAAAGCACATGGTTAGGGAAGGGATGTCTTCCACCCATCCCCAAGCCCTCTCGCCCTACTGTGGTGCTCTCCATCAGGCTGCATGGGGATGCAAATACTGCTAAACCTCTAACCCTGACGACCTTTGAGAGCACAACCTTGGGGTTTCCAAGCTGATTTATGTTTGCCTGCTTTTTACCACAGTTGGACACTTCCATTTCATCTTTTCATGGGGGAATTAGCCGAGTTTTCAGGAAACAATGCCAGCAACGCTCTTCTCAATACAGAATGGGGCACCAAAAAAACAAAAACCTGTGAAGCCGGCGAGATGCTCGTGAGGGCATCTGCTACCTCCCCCCTCATTAGTGTCATTTCTTCCTTATGTCCTTTGACTCCTTTTTCCAATTTTTTTTCTTTATCAAAACCTGTCCCTACCTCTTGCAAACCTAATTCCCTTTTAATGCCCACTATTAAGATAATGAACTGTGATGGCAGAACCCCATCAAATGAGGGAACGTCTGGACTTTTATCACCACTAAGTCACACTGCTGGGGACTTCAGAGCCATGCATTCCTCCTAGCCATTTCTTGGTGGGCTTTTTCCCCCCTCCCTCTCTTTATGCAAAGTCTGAGGGGGTCAAGGCGAGGTCATAGCTTTACAGTAATTGAATTTATAATCCTGTTTTCTCCAGCTAGGCCTGACCATTTACAGCAAACATCTTGTTAAACTGTAATTACTGGACTACTGAAAATTCCCCCTCTGAACAATGAAAAGAAGATCTCCAGAAATAACGAAAAAAAAAGGAGGTACAGTCATTTTTAAAAATAGCTATCTACAACCCCACTCTTTGTGTTTTTGTAGCTCTTTGCCTCAGTTACTCCTGCAGTGCTTATCTGGAAGTATCCAAAATAATTTGGAGCAAAACAGAAGAAGAAGATAGATCACCAGTACCCTGGTTTCCTCATGGTTAAAATCAGCAGGCTGGGAACCATGGCTGGGAACCTGTCTGAATAAAAACCATTTGAAGAATCTCTCTGGAGGTTTCACTCAGCAGAAAGTTTACTTAAAATCCATTTGGGAAAAACCTCCATTGAGACTTAGTTAATGCGAAGCTGCATAACCAGACTTTGCGCTCTCTGTGAGAGAGAAAAAGAATAATAAAAATATGTATGCCACAATATTTACTAGTAAAGGAAGAAGTGTGAGCGTGGCCTAAGTCACAGGACACTTGTAAAATGGGATAGGAAAGTCCACAAAGGAATACTTGATGCTTGTTTTCAGTGCCTTTGCTTGGGGTGGCTTAGCAGGAGCTCTCCTACCACAGAGATAAAGCCACCAGGATCTTTCCATGGGAATCAGCTCTGCCCACCCATTTGCCTACACCAGAGGGGAGAAGAATAGCAAACCACCGCCCCATGCTGTTTCTTTTGCCCTCATCAAAGGCCAGCACAGTGACTTCAGACTCCTCCTATGTCCTATTTCCCACTGACACCCATTACCCAAACTCCTGCAAAAATTAATCAAGATGTTGAGCCTTTATCAAATCTGTCTTGAGGAAATGGGCTGAAAGTCACCAAACCCGGGTTCCAGTCTGGAAACCTCACACCTGATCTAGGTCATGTTTTGTCAGCAACAGTATTGGATCAATTTTTCTACACGTTTCCAATAAACACCCCTCTCAACTCCGGCAAACAGTGTTGCAAATCAGTTTATCATTATCTTGTACAAACCATGAAAATTAGAATCATGTGAGCAGAAGGTTAGACTAATTCTCCTTTCTCATTATAAGCACAGGTGTAGCACAAACACCATGTGAAATAAGCAATTAAAAAAAACCTGCTTTTTTTCCCCCATTAACTGCCTTAGCTCCATGACCAATTAGAAAATTGTTTAATATCTGTAATCTGCATTTGCAGAAAGCAATTTTCACAGTAACTCTTCAAGTAAAACAACACCACAAAACCCTAGTGCCTCAGCCATTTCTTTTTTGAGAGTCTGGCAAGGCTCTTGCTGTGTTTACTCCATCCTTCTCCTGCCCCACTGCTGGGACCTGGTAGTGTGGCAGGAGGAGAGGGGCAGCTGTGAGAGTGACTGGTCACTGAAATAACTTTTACCCCAAATAAATGCTAAGCAACATTAAGTACAACCTCAACTTCACAACTTTTTCTTCCTTCTCCTCCAAACCACAAGCACTTTTTAGATGAAGGGGGAGTGCCTCAAAATAATAAAACTGTACTATATATAGTATTGTTTATATACTAATACACTGGAATAAACTATGTATCTAGAGTTTACCAATAACTCCCCACAAGATGTTCCTATGGCAAAACATAATCTCACCTGCTTGCCCCACGCTATCGTTTGGGATATCTGCCTTAAGAACATTTTGCACACAGGTACTTAACAGTTATCTTCTTCCTACGCACTCCTGTAAGTATTTTCTATAAGTAGCAATTCTGCCAAACAGCTCAGTGTTTGGATGTCTTTGGGGGGAATTCAGACACAAGAACATTTTCCTTCTGGGCAAAGTAATAAAATGACATTCTCGCTCCTCCCACTAGAAGTCAAACGGAGGTCAGCTCCCCATCCTTGTATCTGTTTAAATAAACTGGTCCAGCTGTTTGTTTCCAGGATGCCCTTTAACCTTCTGTCCCATCCTCCCTGCCTTTGTAACACAACGCTTTACTTTGCATTATAGTAGACTCCAAATCACTACGCATTTAAAAAAAAAAAAAGGAGGGAAAAAAAAAAAAAAAAAGAAAGTATTTACTTTCAAGTTTCTTCCTGAATCCCAAACCTAGAATTCGTAAGAACCTATCAGATTAAAACAATTAACATAGCTTGCCTTGAGAGAGCACAATGCAGGCTGTGATGTTTATAAATCACATCTGAGAACTCTTTGCAAGCAAAACTGCGAATTAGCTGTTGCTGCAGAAATATACGGGAATGTGGTTAATTTCTTCATGCTCTCAGTTTTTTTCTTTGAGAGAAGGGCCAGGATCTTTTGATCACTCTTTGAATTTCCGAAGTGCCAGTCTGATTTGAACATCAGCAAAATCCATGGAAGAGAAAAGCTAACAGGAATAATCTCCCTTCCCCTTTTCACAAATGCTCATATTCACCTTTCTTAAGAGAAAGAAACTCTAAATCACTCTAATTTTTAGAAATTCAGAGAAATCAGGACCTAAAAAAGATATTTGCATACTAACTACTACTGAAATGGAGCATTATCAAAATAAAATTTACCATAAAACTTAAGACAGATGTATAGCCTTACTCATGTGAGTAAAGACCCAATCAAGCTCAAAGGCTTGCATGAAGTATTTTTCCCCACACCAGTGCTCTGTGTTGTGGTATCTTTGCCCTGATGAGGAAGGGTGTTTTTTTTTTTTGGTTTGAGATTTTTGCCTCAAAAGAATTAGATCAATAGTGGCACAACAACATAATATCCCTCAGTTACAAGATGCACTCAGCAAAGTGATGCCTTGGGCTGCCTTTTTTTTTTTTTTGGTTTTGTTTGTTCTGTTTTTTGCTTTTGTTTTGTAAGGGGAAGGATCTGGCATGGAGAAAACATTTGAACAGTTGGGCAAACACAGAAGTCTGAAGTATTTCCTCATTTTTTTCAAGTTGATTTTTCCTTGTTCTTTTCAGACACATGGGATTGTGCCTTCCGCCATGTCCCAAAAAGCAAGAAACCCCCAGCAATTCCACCTGCATAACCCTAAGGAGGAGGAGGAGGAGGAAACTCTTCTTTTCTCCCATTTGCATTTTACTAGGATGTTTTCTCTTAGGCTTCTCGCCTGGGGTCTGCCTGCAGAGGTCACGGGCAGACTCCCTGGTTGGTGCATCGCTGGTCCCACGGGTGAGCTCCAGCCGCAGCCCCGGGGATGCAGCAATCTGCCTCTGCACTCTGACCTTCAGCTTGGCCGCCCTCGCTGCCACGCACAAGTTTTGTTTCTTCTCAGCGAGAGGCTGCATGGCTGGTGATGACAAAAGACTTATTTTAGTTGGAAATTGGCTACAATAATAGCAGCCAGAGAGCAAGGATTTTCAGAGGGTCACCAAACCCTCCGAAAGGCACAGCTCGCTGAGGCTCAGGTTACAGCCCAAGTGACATTTTCTGCACAGATCTGTTCTTTCTCCCTTCCCCTTGTATTGCACTTCTGTTGAGTGAATAAAACAAGACCTTCCTCTGCTGTCACAAATTTCCAAAGTCACCTTTGCTCAAGAATCGACAGAGCGATTGTGGGGACTTCCAATTTGCAGTCTTTGAATGAAATTTTCCAGGACCAGCTGTCTGAAAGGAGATGCTGAGACTTCGCGCTCTATTGAATTTTTCTCTGCCCCCAGCCCTCCGAAATGAGGAGAGTTTCACACCATTACTGACTTCTGCTACTTGAAGTCACAGGCTGCTCCCTCTCAATATTGTCCCAAAGCGCTGCACGCCACAAGTCTGTGTTTGACTAGCAGAGCCAAGAAATTCCCGAAAATCTCTCTGCCTCATTTTCTCCTTGAGCTCCTTCTAGCAAACCAGGCATAAGAATGAGAAAGCCCACATTACCTACAAACCCCATTGCTAAAACCTCTCATGCCCCTCTGAAGGAAAACAGTATCCCTCTTGACAACAAACAAATCATCATTTTTCTAACAGATGCCAAAGTAAACGTAGCACTTCAAACTGGCAAATAATTCACTTGTAAAACCAGTTGCACACTTTTCTGCATAGTGGGATCCTTCATTTATACAGCAGCAAAACAGCATTCTCTATTCAGCACTTAATTCCTCAACGCTTAACAGGTTTATCTCTAATAAAACCAATTTAAATGGAAAGTGTGCTATAAACCATGATTATTACACTTCAGTAACTGCTTTATTCCTTATTTTAACATATTTTCATTCTTTTTCTCTGTGTTTGTTTTCCAAGGATTTTTAAAAGAGTCACTTAAAGAAAAGAAAAAAACCATACCAACACAGAAATTATTTCACCGAATCCTTTCAAATGTTTTAAAAACAGCCTTGAAAATAGCAAGCTGCCTCTGTAATTATGAACTGAAAAAAATAACTGCAGACTTTCGAATGGTAATCACATCTCCCCATCCCTAAAACCAGAAATAAATGTTAAAAGAGTGCTTACTGCTGTTATTAGAAACTTCTGATCCTGAAGTCAGTTAGTGAGCTTAATGACCCGTAACTACCAGTCATTAGCAATCCATGCTCTCTGTACTCCCTTTATTTGTAAAGAAAAAAAAAAAAAAAAATCCAAGACACTCAAGAAACTTTGTTCAATTTAAAGTCAAACCTTATGAAATCATGTTTGGCAACTTTTCTTGGTTTCTCCTCCTCCTCCTCCTCCTCACCAAAGACAGTTCAGGACTGCAATACATCATTTACAACACTAAATGGAGGTAGGGAGGGAAGAGAGTACAAGGGCTGCTCACCGCCCACTCCAGACACGTAATATTGGAATACACTCCAAATGCAGAGAGCCCATCCATCAGGAGCATCAGAAAGGTCTCCTGCAAGCTCTCCTCTTCCTCCCTCCTCTGCTGGCACAGCACCAGTGCCAGGGACTGCATACAGGGCTGAGGGGTGTTGCAAGACAATATTGGAGAGTGAATTAAATAAAATACTATGCAAAAACTAGTGATGAAAAACCACTAATTAGCTGACAAATTTGATGTAAAGCACTAATGAAAGCCATGTGTGGTTCTGCAATTTAGTTTTAAAAATAGCTTCTGACTTCAAGCATTACTATGTGACCCCACCAATGGATTCATGTTGTGCATTCAGAAAAGTTGCTCTCAAGCAGGAGAGTGCTATCGAATCTCTCCCCAAGCCAAGTCTGCTAATGCAGCGAGCATATCGAGGGCAAAAATAGAAAGCAGAGATGAGATCAGGTATGTGCTCCTCGTAAGAGAGCTGGCTATGCCCTACATTTTGGCTGGCCCAGCACGCACCAGCTCTACCTTCGGCCACCTCCCCTTCTCCCCAGCCCTTAAACTTGGGAGTTTGGCAGCTGTTACAGTGCCTCACCACCCTCACAGGGAAGAATTTCTTCCTAATACCTAACCTAACCCTACCCTGTGTCAATTTAAAGCCACCCCTCCAGTACCTCTCCTCAGCACCAGCCCCATGGAACAAAGTGCAGACGTGGTGAGCAGTTGGGGTAGCAGTGAGCCTGGTGGTGGCCTGTCCTCTGGACACAGAAGGGATGCTTGGTGGCCTTCTGTTGAGCTGGGACCCTCAAGCTCCTGGCCCTGCTTCTCCCTTGGCCCCAAGCTCCCTTAGCCCCATCTCCCTGCAGGGCTCACAGCTGTGAGTCTTTCTAGAAGAAAGCTGGGCAGCAAACAATTCCCGTCTCGCAAAATGTTGCCTGTTCCCCAGCAGGATGGAGCTAAGGCCTATTTCTATTTGTTTGGCTAGTTCTGAATGAAAATTACGGAAGGGAGGGACTTGCTGGGGAGGAGTGAAGAGCCAGTGAGCCTGGGGAAGGGCTCCCTGGAGATATGCCTACATGCTCTGCCCATCTCCTGTGCTCCTCTACATCACAGGTGAGATGTTGTTGGCCTTTCTGGTATGCTCTCCTTCTCCTCCTCCTCCTCCCCTCCCTGCCATATATTCCCCTCAGAAAAGCTTAGCCAACATGGAACATTTCCAGTGAAAATCCAGATCCAGTATCCAGGCGTCTTCCCGATGATGCCAGGGAGTCAGAGCAGTGTTGCAGGTCTTGGCTGCACTGGGGAGAACTCTCAGCAACCTCATTCCCTGACACCACAATTCCCTCGGGGTGCAAAGCAGATGTAAACTCGCCCTCAGCAGCCAGATGATGTAAGGGGAAATCTTTACATGGCAAAGCGCCAGCGGAGCTGACCTCCCGTCTCTTCCCTGCTCCTAAATCCCAGCGCAGCTGTACTTTGCTGATCTCCATGTGCCACAATTAGCCTTTAAGGAATATGGCAAGGATTCATGTAGTAGAGCAGCACTAAGGCTGCTCTAACTCCTGCCTGGGACAGCACTGGCCCCCACAAAGCACTGTGGCTGGGTACACAACATGCTGGCAGACAAAATCTTGCCTCCCACAAAAACACTTGTAACAGAGGGTGTGCAGGCTCTGTGAGAGCTTTGACAGCAGCCCAGACTGAGATGCACATCTCCCAGCTTGGTGTTTCTGCACAGCTTTGAGAAGGGTCTGAACATCACATTCCCATCTGATCCTTCAGGAGAGCTTCACTGGACTCTGTAACTTGGGTCCTGATCTGGTGCACACCAGCAGCGCAACCCAGCAGCTTTTCTCCAACAGATCACGTCAAACCAACAAACTAAGACACATTTGATGGCAGGGATTAAGCTGGGAATGGGTGAGAGCTGATAATAAAATACTGCCTATTTCTTTGAAAACATTCCTCCCTATTTCAGCAATTTAATGTCCTCTATCTACTCAGCATAACCTCTTTTTTAGAGGAATGTAGAGCTTGTGAGAAGAGCTTGCACGATCTCTGAGCTTTTTCATGTCATACAAGTGTTCTAAACACAGGGGGTCCACCTTGAGGTCTGAGGTTTTTCCATACATCAGATTGTGAGCCTTGTCCAAACAGTGTTTTCTCTGTTTTTCCCCACTCCACATACAACACAGAGAGCTGGAAGCTGTGCCTTGTCCTCTGGCCCAAGCAGAAGAAGAGAGGCTGCTACCACATCTGGCTGCTGGTTTAAATATGTTCCCACTCACTGGAGGGTGTGAGAAAGGACCTGTCCATGCTCCTGGCTGAATCCCTTCATCCTCCTCATCCCCAAAAGGTAATGAAGGACTATGGAGTAACTCCACACCCCATAGCAGCTCCTGCACCCTGCAGGAAAAGGAGAAGCAAGCCCAGGGCGGACAAACCAAAACTCGTTTGACAAGTGTCTTTGGGAGAAAACACTCTCAGGGCCCCCAGAGAGAAAATATACTGAAGTCCTATATGGGACCTGTGTTTTGCACTTGAAATTGGCTTTGACATCATTCTGGTCTATAGCCCAAGACACTGGTTTGAGGTGTTGAGGGAAGATTTATTCCTGTGGTTGTGTCTTCCCCACCACAATCAAGACAACAAATACAGGCACATTGATGTGTTTTGTGTGATGTGGGCACCTGAAAAACTGGTTTGAATTCTTTTTTCCTTTTTTTTTTCCTCTCCCCAGAAACCACAAAAGATACAACTCTGAGTCACAGCCGACCTGAAAAACAGCCCCACACTTCTGAACAAACTCCCCGTGCCCCAAGACATTCCACTTCAAAACATTGTTTTCTAACCACTACTAATAGCCTACTTTGTAATCTACTTTATCTAAACATAATTTCCCATTAAGTGAAGTGATTCATTTTGCTTATAATCCTACTACTGACAGCATTGTATTCAGGGCAGAAGAAAAGACACCCTCGGAAAACAACACCAACAAAACACACAGAGGGAACACAGAGGAATGTCAAAGATTAAAAGAATTTGTGAGACCAGGGGACAGAGAAAGCTTATGGATCAGCCCCCAGATAGTACAAACCACCTTTATAACTCAGGTGGGAAGTCAGATATCTCTGAAATAAATCTGAATTCAAAAGCAGCTATTGGTACCGAGCTTTATCCTTAGCCAAAAAAGACACAAGGACTACAGTGCCTGGACAAGGGAAAAAAAATAACCCATGAAACTGTTACATGACCTAGATTTCATTGAACAACTGTGGAAGCAATTTTTTTTCAGCATCTGCTGCCATTTCCTTTATTTTTGAAAAGTCAAAGAAAAGGCAGAATCCTGGTTGGTGCTAAGGCTGGTATAGCCAGCCATGCATCACTTACACCAAAATCATTCCAGAGTAGGCAGGGCAAAACACACGCCCTCAAAAACACATGCCCCTCTGGCTGTGTCTGGTTTTTGAGAAGAGAAAATTGATCTAACCAAGAAAAAGGCAACATTCTCCCCGTTTTTACTATTTCAGGCTGAGTTTTGAAGCAGGCAGTTTGCTTTACACAGGTGCAGCCTGGAGCAAGCGTCTGATTTAAGTGTGAGAGAGGGTCTCTGAGGGCACCCTTCTCCCTCCACGTGTTGGTGTTTCAGTTTGTGATGGTTAATCACTCTACACCAATCTCAGCAACTGTTGACATAAAATAGGTGGAGATCAGGTCTGTGCAAGCACAAAATACCAGAAAGGCAAACTATATGTAAACACACTTCAGATAGCTAAGACAAAAATAGACCAAAGCCTGACTTGCAAAGCAATGACAAGCCATTACTCTCCCCTTCTGTCTTTTTTTTTTTTCCTTCATATATTGAGGGCATGCAATTTTTGTTTAATATATATCAAGGATATCGCTGGTACTAAAAAGAAACCAAGACCTGAGAACTGTATTTACAGAGACAGTGCAAAGCTCTCCCCTTGCTTCCAATGCAGCATTTCCACAACACAATCGTGTCCTCAATGGGCATTTTTTCAAAGCCCAACTCTTATTTTGAGATGGTTCACTCCTGAATCTCAGTATTTTTAAATAAGAAGAAGCAAGCAAAGCATTCTGACCCCTACTCTAATCCTGCAGAGAGCAAAGCTAGAGCAGGAGAGGAGAAAAGAGCAAGTGGTAAATGTTTGCATGGTACTATTTCATCTTATTTCCCTGGCACCTGACATCACATTTGTCACAGAACATTAATGCACCAACTGAAAAAAAAAAGTTTGTTGAGTACAAGACCACCCCAGAAGAAGGAAAAGAGGTTTTTGCTTGTCTACATATTAACCTTTTGCTAGTCAGGACTACTGGCAGGTAAATTCTGTTTGCACTGTCTGATGCTCTGCAGTGGGAACCAACCTTACTTGGCCAAAAAAGAATCTGTGTGACTGAAACAACACCAGGTTTTGGGGTTTTTTTTTTTGCTCAGTGCTCAGGATGTCACTAATTAGCCTGTTAGGTTGGACAAAATTATTTCACATTTGCTTTTGAAATAAACAGTGTTTCCTCTGCTGGTTTTTCCCAGTCTGAATCCAGGGGCTGTCAGACCATGGGTTTGAAACATCTTTCCTTGGTGCTCCTGAGTGGGATGACCCATGTTTTGGGACAGTTTTGGGGGTGTGGAGACTGACAAGACTGGACTGAACAAGACAGCCAGGGTCTATTAGGTCTCCATCTGTTGTTCCATCTGAAGTCCTGGAGACCAAGGGGAGCATTTCCCCAAGAAAACTCTTTGCTCGTCTCCTCTGAGCACCTAACCCCTTTGGAAAAACACCCATGGCAAAACCATACCACTACTCCTTAAATGGACTCACCAAACCCAAACCCCACGTTTGTTTGAACCACTGTGCTGTACTTTTAAATGGTTTTACTGAACTAAAAAAGGAAATTCCAGCCTAAAATCCGGTGATCCGACAGTACCTGATGGCTCTACATTCACAGCTCTTCCCCCTGTAAGCTATTTGCTCAGCTTTTCTAATAATACTTGGACTGCCTGGCAGCTCTCCAGGGCTGTCTAAGGCAATATGCAAGCTAAACATTATTTTTTCATCTGATTTCAATATTTTCTTATGAGTAACTACACAGGATTTTACCTAGTGAGTATTCCTGATTGCTGTAATTTAAGAATAGAGAAATAGACTACAGATGTAATATTATTATTACGATTGGCATTCAAGGTGAAAGGCATAACAATTAGCTAAGACTTAGTGAAAACATAAATGCAAAAATCTGCTTGAAAAATCCGGCACATGGTACGTTTAGAACAGCTAATTTACCGCACACATTCTGAGCTGCTCGAACTATGTAACAATTCACCCAGCAAGATACTTTTAAAAATAGTTTTCTTGGTGTTTTGAGGGGGTTTTCTTGGAGAGGGATGATTTTCATACAGAAAACACCTACTGTCTAATTCTTCTGATTATCAAACAATATTTATTTGTCAAACCCAAAACATATATTCTTTCTTATTCCTGTTTTTTCCTGCTTTTGCACGTATTCCCATTAATGAAACAGTGTTTAAGTAACAACTACATATCTACATATTCTAGAATCATACAGAAAAGTAAGTTTTCTCCAAAATCTGAAGGTTAAGTTCATATTGCTGAAGTTGAGAGAATAATTTGTAAATGTTTTAACATTTACAAGTAAATAAGTACTTGCATTTACTGTATCTGATTACTGAGAAAAGTATTTGTTATGTTCTTACACAGATTCAAATTGCATCTTGACCTTTTCTCGTTTAATCTGTTTACTGCAACAAAAGCAGTAATAGATACATCTGAAAATAAGCAGATATTTTATTCTCCAAGGACTAAAAATCCCTGCGTGCGATGTGCTCGGCAAACCGAGTATCTTCCCTGTTTATTGTAATCTACAATTTGGGAGGCAACAGGGGTGAAAATCCAACCCTGCATATAGGACCAGCACCTGCTTTTGCTATGCTCCCTCCCTGCTGGCCTCCTCCCCCACTTACACCCTAAAAATAGTGCTTAAGTGGGACTAAAGTGGTGCGCTGGTCATGTGCTGGCCTTTTGCTCAGGGCGAATATCACCCTCAGTGAAGGAATTGAGCAAAGATGATGTCTACACTAAATGCCCAGCCCCAGGAAGGAGCTGTTCCATCCCCTCCAGGGATCTGGAATGGGGCTAAACACATGTGAAACACCAGACAAGGTTATCAGCTGGATTTGGGGGTGTTTGGGTGTGCTTCAGATGCACCAAACCCCTGGTATTTGTATGATATAAAAACCACAGAGGGGAAAGAGGGGCCTGGGACTGCTTCCCAAAAAGTGGAGAGTTGTGCAGCCACTCCTCCTTCCCCTGCCCCTTTGTGGAGGGGCAGGCAGGGGCTTTCTGCATCTGCCCCCTCTGCACCTGGTCCCATCTGCACGTCTCCATCTGCATCTCCCAGTCTGCATTCCCCCATCTGTTCCATCCGTAACGCCACCATCTGCAAGCCAGGACGAGCAGATGGCAAGGACACCCTTCCCAGTGGTGCTCCCCATTCATTGCTGGGTTCTGAGGAGCACTTCCCCGTGAGAAGTGCAGGATCCTCCTGTCCCCACCACGCCACCCTGCCTGCCCATGCCATGGCAAAGCGCTTCCTCCCCTGCCCCATGCAACTACTGCAGCAAAGCTCTGCCACTAGTCTTACCCACGAGAAAAGAAATGGAGGCAGAAGGAAATTTCCTGCTGGAGGAGAGTTGTGAGGGGACTAAAAGAGTAATAAATTATTTCTGTGTGCCTGTGCTGTGAGCTGGCTGTGCAACACACACTCAGGTGGTCAGGTGTTCCTATCCCAAGTCCATCTCTGATTTTCCACACTTATCTTTGTGCTGGTCTTGGAGCCTTTCTGAAATGTCTTTCTTACAAGGTTTCCGTAAAATCCACTTCATCTGACTCCAAGAATAAGATTAGGGAAATTTTTTTATTATATTATTTGATATTTTTTCCCAATATGTTTGGTTGGGGTTTGTTTCGAGTTTTTTTGTACGCCTAGGAAATTATATATAAAACTGACATTTAAAGAAGCCAAGAATATAAAATCAAGAAATCAAGAGTTAGGACACCATATTACTAGAGTAATATGCACCCTAGTCTTTGATGTACTTCATTATAGCTCAGTCACCAGCTCATGCTACCATTTTTTCATAGGGCTCAATGCCTCAAGCATCCCAATGACAATTATGTCTGTTATAAGAACAGGCCAGGGCATTATAAAATTAAAAAAATCTATTTCTACAGGTAATAAACTTTGACAAAGTTGAATGACTAAGGCAGGAAGAAGAGCAAACCAGTCCTGGTTCATACAGCCAAATGCCGCACTGGAGAAGAGGATTCAGCTCTGCTGCTTCCTTGGACTCATTGAGAGCTACTGGGCAAATCACTGAACCCAAAACTTTCACCATAAGTTACTGATTTCTCACTTCTCCATACCCAACAGGGGGCATTGGCAATGCAAGACACCAAGACACTCAAAACTCAGAGTTTCCATGAAACATGAAGTTTCAATGATTGTTGGACCCAAAATGTGAAAAAATTGCTGTAATTCTGAGTCACCTCACAGTACCAGATCAACCCAAAACTTGTGACTGTTCTGGACCTGGACCTCTACGAGCCTCACCTCTTCCCCTATAAACCAGGACAACACTTTTCCTTCTCTTTGCAGGGTAACTGTAAAAACACCATGCAGACCCACCACCTTGTATGCATACATACACACGTGGAGGTCAGGGAAGGACTCGGGTATTACAGCGGTAAGTGCCATAGGAAAGCCCAGCAGTAATTATTAATTCCATCTTCAAGCAGGGTTTGAATGCAGCTCAACAAACGAAGCACAGAAGAATGAGGGCAAGATAAAATATTGACTAGCTGCTCCAGCATTGTCTGGGCTGTGCCCTACATAGCACAAGGGTATTTGGAAAAAGCAGAATGGAAACACCTAATAAAGGCTGGAGCTTTGAGGATTTGAATTCTCAATTTTTTATTTTTTTTTTTTTATCATTTTGATGCAGTTGGATGCAACACTATTTAGAGAGACAGTCACGTACAGACATGCACATATAGGGAGGTTATATAGGCACATTATTCTACAAGTATACCAACATCTATCTGTGTGCACCAAGACTTTTCTAAAACATAAACAAGCATCTGACACCTAATGCAGCCCTTGATTAGAATTGCTCTCTCTTCTTCATAGACTACTGCCAGTAATTATTTACCATTAGCACTTAATGGGAAGGGATTCAGCTGGGATGTAGTAAACAAGAAAACCATATAGATTGTTCAATATAGCCTGACTGGCTCTCACAGCTGAGGTAGGAAGTGATTGGATCACACCTGGATATTTCAATTCATTGTTTTTATCAGGGAAAAGCACCTTATTAACCTGTACCTGTTCAGGTCTCCACTGTGTCCATACAGGCATCATACAAGTGCCCCTTCTTGTTCATATTACTGTGCTTGGAACCCTAAACTGCTGTGGGGTTAAACAACTGACATGACAGAGACCTGAAGGGTTCATCTGGACTAAAGACATTTGAACTCTGCTCTCTTCCTACCTTCCACAGATTTATTTTTATTTTGCAACAGGGTAAGGGCTCCCTCTCCCCACAACAGAAACATCTGACTGAGGCAAAAAGATGGTCCTGGAAGGAAATGCTGGTGATTCACAGGCAAAGTTGTCATGTGGGGGGGAAAAAAAAAAAAAAGGGAAAAATCCTCTGTCTGGATTATTTCATTACATTAAAAAAAAAAATAATAAAACAACCCAATGAAAAGGGTCATGGTAAAGGGACTGTGGTATTTTTAAAGACATGTGCCCCTTCACGGATATATTTTCTGGCACATTTCACATCATCATCCCATTCCTGTGACTCCTCCACCATCAACAGGGGTTACGTGCATCAGCCTGGGGAGCCCCCACACCAGGGCAGTCCATATGTGAAAATCAACAATTTTTTCATTACGGCAGAGAACTAAGTATGCAACCAGCACATACTGAAAAGGCATTCAAAATATGACAAAAAAAATCTGTTTAAATGCTCTCAATTTGCAGAAAACAAATGCTCTCTTCACTGACTGGTCTGTGGCAAACTTCTAATTCCAGCCAGAAAATCCAGCATTCCCAGTCCGGGCTAACGACCATGCTACCAGACATGAGTTTATGTTTTTCATGCACATTTCATGTATTCCCACATGCTGTGTTGCTGCCAATAATTTATGACTGATCTGCACCCAGCCTGCCCTTCAGCATTTTATTTAATCTCTGCAACAGTGATTTACAATGACTCATCATTAATACAAAAATGTACATGTGTGTTAACAAGTTTGGAAGAATCTAAGGAGGAAGGCAAATTTTTTTGTGAGTTGTGGCTGAATGACTTATGAGCCTGCTCAAGAAAGGCACAACTAACCAGAAATTATATGTTAGCTCTTCCCTGCAGCAAACCATTTAGGTAGGAAGAGTTTCTTCTGCACATTGCCTTAGAAGAAAAGGGATCCAGCAAAATGTTTGAGAAGGTTGCTCCATAGCCCCCAGGATTTGGGAAGGGATGAGTAGCTCACTGGTCACTCATGGCTGGGTGTTCCCCGTGCAACCTGCACACTCAGCAAGGGTTTCACAGTCTCCTTGCTCCTTAGCTTTACAAAAAGCAGGGCCTGGATTGCCATATTTTGGCATCTCTGCCCACCACCTGTGATTTAAGAAAGCCCCACTGCCTGTATAGCGTTAAATCCTTGTGCCTCAGGGGAGAGAAGGGGAATTGTCTCAATAATTTATACAATTGTAACACCAGAGCAGAATTACTGAACTAGCTCAAGCAGAGGAAATCTGCCCTACATCCACAAGACTTCAGTTATAATGTATTTTGACCTCCTTTTTTTTTTTTTTTTCTTGCACATAAGGAACTTATAAGAACACACCTGACACAAAGCCAAAGTGAAAACTCCTCATATTCGAGGAGAGATGGGTACTGAAAAACACCCTTGAAAAAAAACAAAAAAGAAAACCCACTGAAGGTCACTCTGGAGAAATTCCACCAGTTTTAGCTGAATCCATCCTACATTCATCATCTTGAAAAATTTCTTTTGAGGGACCATCCCAAACTGATGCATTTGTCCATGTTGAATCCCGCATTCCCAGACCCCGCAGAAGCAACACACCCATTCTCCACCCCATCCTTAAACGAGACCCTGATGAGTGAGACAGCTTCTCAGTGGGCCAAAGCAACCATTGTTAAACTGAAGGACAGCCATATAAATTAGGGTAACACCTGGATGTAGGCTGGAGGATGTAAAGTTGAAGCAAACACTAATTTTTTTCTGGCTGAGCCAAAACACCGTGGGTTAGACCACCTTAGAACACGGAAATGTTATGTTTTGTGCCTTTTATTCCTCCATTTTAAAGTAAGTATGTCGGAAGCATACTTCATATACACTAAGTATTTGGTATTTTCCTTTATTCAGCATCTTAAAGGGCTTCAAAAAATTGATCTCCCAGGGCTGCTGTGGGGTCACAGAAATTGATAACCCTTACAAGCTATGCTTATGTGAGCCCGCCTGCGTCTCCCAGATAGTGCACTTTGTAAATTAATCCTCCAAAGGCAAATATATTGTAAGTAGCTTGTTATCTCTAAAGTACTAAATTGAAGAATACATGGGATTATATTGACAGAAATTACATTTTCTGTAATGGGGTTTAATATATCTGAAATCTCTCCCATAGGCTCCTACGCTCTCTAAGAGAGGAGGGTTTGTTAATGTAGGTGCAATGGACATCAAGACCAAATTTATTCGCTAAAATGGATTAGGCCATGTAATCAGAGCTTCAGTAATATTAATCTCTGACACTTATTGAACAGGAAAGAAAAAAAAAAGAAACAACTTTTGTCTGCAAACTGGCATTCCTCCCTCCCTTTTCCCCAGCAGGCTTGCTGTTTGCCTTGGCCATTTTCTGGGTATTACTTCAAAGAGGATAAGGTTTCCCATCATAAACACTAATCTAAAAATATTAGGACAATTAATTAGATACACTTAGTTTTACAAGGTATTAGATTGCAATACACTTCAAGTATGACACTTGTTCTGGGATAGTGGGAGGAACCCACATTTTGATACAGTATCAAAGGGTAATAAATCAAACTTTTTTTTAAAGAGGTTTGCTGCTGTATGATGCTTAAATTACGAGTAATTTTCAGTGGTTGCCTTCAGCACACCCTGAACAGTTAGCAACCCAAAATCCACTGCAGAAACAGCACAGATCCCAATTTCCTTCAAACAAATCCCTACCATAACAGAGCAAGGGCTCCACCAACCCTGAGCTGAAGCAAATAAATAAAATTGCTCCATACTGTAGTTCAGCAGCAAAGAAACAGATTGTCCTCAAAGTCTATTCATAAACTGGATTTTGAAAACAAACTGATAAAGAGATATAAGGATGTCAGTCAAAAATAAAAAACCTTCTAACTACACTATAAAAAGCATGACAGCAGCCCCAATTAACAATATGCTCAGCAGAAATGGGACCAATTGTCCCTTTTATGCCCCCAACATCTGAACCTCTTCGAAGACCAATGTTCTGCAAATGGATGTGCCTTCCTATTGAAGAACAGATATCCTCAGCCAGAAAGAGGACTGGTGTCAAATGTGAATACACTGAGATCTGCCTCAATGAAATACAGTGGCAAACCTCATACTTTCTACACCTGAAACCACTCACCTGGTTATATCCCTTTTGTACCAATAAACTGTTGGAGAGGGAACAACAAGGGCAAGGTGTGTCCCCAGAATCACAAAGGAATAGCCAGAGGGTGCCAGTGGCCATATAGAAACACCAAGGAAAATTACTTACCAGTTGTTCACTTGAAGTATAGTGAGCCCTGTGTCTTGTGCCAACTGCTTTTTCTGCTCTTCTGAAGGGTAAGGGTGCTATAAGACACCAAAATAAATACAAACATTTAAAACAATGTGCTTTTTTGTCCTACTTTTTAATTTAAATTTTAAAAAGAAAAACAACAAACCAAACCAAAACAGAAGCGTGACATCTATTACTGAAAGGTGAAAATGCTGAGGTCACTCTTTTATAATTATTAATGGGCTACTACATCACTTAATTAATGGCAGTAAAAGACAAGCCAATTATAAAGATTAGTGAAGTGGAGAAATAACTGCTTAGGATACTGACAGCACCTTGATACTTGAGAAGGATATTTGTTGCATTAGCTGAAAATTTTTTGTAGTTGTCTCAAATGACTGATTAGAGTCAAAGAATCTATCTTTTTTCCTCTTTTTTTCAGTTTTTAACAGAACAACAAAGAATGTGATAAAGCACATCTCTATAAAATTAAAACACACTGATGTTTTCTGAGATAGTGAAGACAAAACTTGCCAGTGCCCCAAAATAATTTGCAAATAAGATCAGCATCCTGAACATAAACAAATGCCTGTGTTTTGAACACAGGCCAACACAAGGTCAACAATCAGCACATTTTTGCCTGACATTAGCATAGCTGTGCTGCGCTAATCCTAAGAGACAGAAAATAAATACTCCTTTAATTGAAGATAATGTTATAATTCAATCATAAGTTTCTTGTGAGAACTTGATTTGCTTTCTCAGAAAATTCGCTTCTGCATGAATACAGATTGCTTAATAAATCAACAGCAAAAACCACAACCAAGTCTGAAATGTAGAAATATCATTTCTGTCCTTCCCATCTATGCAAAAATGTCAATGCCCCAAAAGGAAATGGCCAAATACTGCAAATGTAATGGTATCAAGGAAAAAGTCCTGTTTGGAGGAACTGGTTCAGCTCCTAACCTGGATGCCTGAGTCTCAGTATATATCTGATTCAGACCTGGGCTGCTGCAAGGTGCTTAATAGCATTTCAATAAAGATAATTTGATATAAATGATTAGTCCTATCCCAACACCATTTAGCAGTTGATTGCCACAAAGCATTTACTGTTACACATTCATCCCTTTTTTCCCCCCAATTATTCCCTTATTCTCTGCATGTATTCTTCAGTGTAATATTACATGAGACATAAAATGAAACCTTGTAAAGCGTAAGAATTTAAAACCTCATAAAATTCCACAATCTTACTGGTATTATAGCTACTTAGCAGTTTTTACATATTCTTGTAAACAGCATAGTCTGACTTCTCGTGGCTTTGTTACATACAAGTATAACCTCACGTTACCAAACAGGGATTTTTGTTGTAACTCCACCAACTTCTCCTAACTCAACACATCCATTTCAAAGCCCACTGCCATGGCCACCAGCTCCATAAGAGACTTTTTATCTTTTTTCATCCAAAAATGTTGAGGAATTTTCAATTCTTTTAAAAGTACTGTTCTCTTGACAGGAAACCCACAGATGATCTGCACACCTGTAAACCATCCCTTGTGTTTTCTGCCTGAAACAGCTCCAAAATTGTAAAGTGAAGAACAGAGGGAAGGGGGTTTGACTTCTTTTTTATGGGAAATTTGTGTTTTACACCTGCAAAAACACAGCATGTATTTTACCGTCTGCCTTCTACACACATTTCATCCACAACAGTCATACTTATGTCCATCTATCTGAACACAACATTTTTCTTCTCCTCAACAACAAAAAAACCCCTCCAAACCCTACAGAGATGATTTGTAACATTTTCATCTTTACAGCTTACTTCTCCTTTCATTACTTTGCTATCAAGCGAGGACAGAATTATTCTTTTTTTTTTTTTCTTATTTTGCTTTGCCACCTTACATGTGATCTCATTTTAAGTAATTGAACAAACTGTGTCTAATTTCATGCAGCAAGCAATAATTACTAGACAGCCTCTAGCTATTGGAATTGAGAAGTCTGTCTCCATTAAGCAATTTTCAATTGTTCTGGATATTTTTTTTTTAAATAGACAAGACTGGATAAAATTAGCCATCAGAATAATATTGTCACTGTAAAAATAATTGCTTTAAAAGTCCCAAACTACAAATTCCTCAAATTGTGGTATGTCTAAGGTCATCTGATTATATTTTTTTTTTTTTTTCATGTCCTAGTACAGCATAAACTTTTAATTTCATGATAAATCTGTAATTGCCATAATCACATGATAGCCTGGGATTTCACACAGCTAATCCCTCTTAGCTGAAGGGTCACAATGCGGCAGGCTTTTTAACTACGATTCCGTGTGGTTTAAAGTAATCTTAAACACTAAGCAACATTATTATATAAGCTTTCTGTGGATCATAGTTCCTTTGTAGGCTAAAAATAAAATAAAATAATAGAAATGACAAAGAATCAGCGTGCCACAGGCTAGGTTGCTATAAAAACATTCAAAGCCTTGTTGCATTCCCACCCACAGGGCTTGGAAGGCCTGTGCTACGGGCAAAGGCAGACATCACATTGCAACAGAGAGAAAGAGGGAAACACTGACAACTGCCATTTCATGAAGAAATAGGAAATTCAGTCAAAACTGTTGATGTTGGTCTTTGCTCCACCTACAGAAGAATGACCAGTGTCTTCTGAAAACTTTCTAATGGCTGTTTGAAGGAATACAGACAAATGCACATAGATATGGAAATATATATTGGTGTGTATAGATTATATTTGCATGAATATGTAAAAAACATATCTTAGTCAAATGGTTAAGTTTAAGGTAGTCTTGCAAGGAGGGCAAAGTTGGATTTGATCCTTATGGGTCCCTTCCAACTTGAGATAGTCTACAATTTTACTAAATATATAAATAATACAGGAAAGAATAACTAGAAAAAACTGCAGTGACTCCAGCTGACAAGTCCACCTATCACTCTGGATCACTTTGGGATATCAAGGCAAACTGTTCAATAAACAGTGACTTGAGACCTTTACTTTGTTGTGTACATTAGCTCCTACCATTATCTCTTAAAAGCTTAATTATTTGCAAACAATTGATCAAGATGGGAATTGGAGAAAAGAGACACCGGACCACCGGGAGAGCTGCAATGCATTAGGAGAGCAAACAGAATTACCTTTAGGTCTTATAATCAGAATTAACGATTGGGACCTTATGCAGGGCAGCATGAGAAGCTGTAACACTCATGCTGGACTGTTTTCCATTTGATCTGCATTAACACCTCGAGTGAAAGCAATAAAACGGTGATTACAGATGGGAAGGCTGACCCTCCTTCCCAGAACCAGCCCAGCTTGTGTATACTGGAAGACTGCAGACAGGCTCTCTTGCCAAGGCCAGAGGAAAAAGGGTAAATCCAAGGGGAAAAGCAAGTAGGAAGCAGTCAGGTTAAAAACAAACAGACAAAAAACAATAAACCCAACAAAAACAAAAAAAGGGCATTTAAAGAAATAAGGCTGACAACAGATAAGGGCTCAGAATTTGGCTCTGATATTTTCTGATCAAGCCTGCTGCTGCTACAGAGCTATAGAGCAGCATCCACTGAATGATATGAGACCTTGTGCTTTTCCCTTTCCATAAATCCAGCACTGAAATGTGGATTGTTTGGCACCATTAATGTGTTTTTGAGGCTCTGTGGTATTACTTTTAATAATGACTTAGTACAGAAAGTGATTGCTTAATAACACCATCAAAGTCTGCATGCAAATGAAAATTATCCCTGGGGGATTTGCCCAGGGTAATATGAACAGTTAAGGAACATTTGAAAAGGTAAAAATAACTATGCAAAATATGAGTCAGAGCAGTCATTTTAGCAGTAACAAAGAAATCAAAGTGACAGAGAGAAAAATTTAACTTTCCATCATACTTTCTCATCACTGTTTTATGAATGGTATTTAGAGAGCAGTGGTCTTAATAAAAGCCCATTTTTTAATGCAGTTTGAGAGCATTTTTAGCAAAACAATTAGATTTTTTGGTTTTTTTATCACCTTTGACTACAGATGGTGGGTAAAGTCTCCATTAGGTACAGATGGAAAGCATCCAAGGCTGTCTCTTAATGCTACACCTTGTCCAAATGTACTCCTTTCCTCAAATTTTCCACCCCAGGCAGCAAATGCTGGATGCCAGGGCAGCGACAGACTTTATCTTATCTGTAACCCGGCATCAATAGCACTCCCTCCCCTCCTCCTCTGCGACAGCAGTGCATCATAATGCTGCCAGAAAAATGGGAAAATAATCCTGCCCTGCTCACCCCCCAGATTACCAATTCCTCACGGCACCGAACCGGCTCAACACCGGGGCTGCCCACCAGCTCTACTACGGCAGCGAGGCACAAGCAATCCCCAAGAGAAAGGCTGCATGCTCTGTTTGGAGGAGGCTGTGGCAACCCTCCAGCGTTGCCCTTATCGTGGCAGTGCCGGGAGAACCATTTCGGAAGCCCTTTTATCCCCTTCCTCCAGCCCTCTGCCTCCCCCAGAGCTCAGCACCAAGGTGAGATGACCTTGAGCTAAACTCTGGTAAGTGATGAAGAGAAATCACCCCCTTAAAATTTATGCCCCAGGAGTGTTTATTAACTGTTTTCTAACATCAAAATAAAAAAAAAAAATTAAAAAAAAAAAATAATCCCAACACTGTGATTTTCTTGTTTCTGAAGGGAAACCCAGCCTAACTCTGTATCCAAAATAAAGCCCAAGGATCAGCCCTCCAGTGACAAACTGTACATTGACTTAATGCTGAACTCTAAATTCTTGCTTTACCCAAACTTGTCCAGGGTTAGCTAAGGTGGCAGCACAGCCATTTGGGTCTCTCCCCTTTTCCCATGTTCCTTCTGGTTTGCATTTGATCTGTTTACATTAACGATCAAGTTGATCTACAAGAAATTACTATTTTTTATTTAATATACATAATGCTTTCCTATTGTCTCTCAGCTTTATGAATTAGTTTTACTGTTGCAGTGAATGCTTTTTTTGTCTCCTGACTGCACATTATCAAAGGGACACTTTGTGCCTTCCATTTGCATTACAAAAGCAGTGCATGGTGTAGTCTAAGAACAGAGCTTGAATTTATAGCAGTCGAGTCCTAGATCCTCACACGTTCTGGCCTCCTAAAGAATAACAGGGGTTTCTGCACTCAAAAAGTAGCCAAAAAATGGTTGGATCACTATCCATAAAGTCATAAGACTGCAACCTCCTTTCTTCATCAGCCACCGGCATGTTGAGAGGGAGTGAAAAAGAGAACGTGTGGAGCCCCCTTGCCTATTTTGCAGGCTGCCTGAATAGGTTTATAGACCATCCCTGTGACCTGCTTTATATTCAGGCAAGGCTGTAAAAAGTTGCCAAGTTGAGGTGACCTGGTAGGGAGGGGGGAGAAGAAAAAAGTTCAACTCGGAAGCTGCAAACTCGATCCTGTTTATCCCATGGGATTGGCTTGCACATTGGAGGAAATACTAAAACACTGAGAAGGAAGTTGTTTTATTAGAAATGCATCTCTGAGGCTGGGAGGAAAAAAAAGCCTGTGCAAAGTTTGCACAGTCTTTTCCTTGGCTGAGAGTAGTGAGTCAGCCTGATAATGCTATTGAAGTGTGAGCTGGCTTTGGCATTTCAAGCTCCTCGTTGCTTTTTCAGCACAGCAAGAAAACATAGTCCATATGACACGGTCATGCTGCAGACAAAGCCAGCTTTTTCCTCTTTCAAAAGAAAATATTTCCTCAACTTATTGTAATAGTTTAATATCCCCGCAGTAAGGCCTTTTTTGTAACGTAACTGTTAATAAATCCTGGTGCTGCCAGAGTTATTGAACTGCAAACGATGAACACAAAATCAACAGATGAGCTTGGTCTTCTAAAGTCAAAAAAGCATCAAAATACGCAGTGTGACTAGATGCTGCATCGCTTTGACTTGCCTGTATCCCTGTGGCAAGGCCAATAAGCTGCTGCTTTGGGCTTTTGCATCAGCCCCTTCTTATGAGATGGGCTCTGAGACACTGCCTGTCGTTGCCCTTACAAAAGGGTTTGCAGGCTGCTTTGGCAACCCTGCCAAAAAATAAAAGGTGAGGAAAGGAGGCAGAATCTGACTCTCCTAAGGCAAATGCAGGGTGTAAAAGACAGAGCCAATAACCCAGAAATTTTAAAATCTGAACGTGTGTTCACAGCCAACCTGATTAAACAGGGGCTAGGGCGGTTTTGCAGGCAGAGGCGGGGAGGAGACATTTCCTTTGTGGGGGTTTACAAGGAGGGAAAAGAAGTACTGGCAACAGCGACCCTTTTTAATGAAGAAGTTATGCTGGGGTAAAAAAAAAAAAAAAGCTTCTCCTTTTTTCCCATTTGCCCTTTTGTAAATAATTTTCTTGCAAGAGTTGTCTGTGAACAAGTTTTGGCACTCACTAACATAAATATCCTTTCCAAGGCTGATGGAGAGACATGGTATGGCTTGGGATGCGCTGCCAATACTTCTCTGGTGGCCCCATCAAATTACTCATAATGTGAGCACTCATTAAGGAAAAAAAGTTCAGATCATCCCTTGCACAGGATATTACAGAAGTCAGAAAATGGAAAAACCTTTTAACTCATCTAATCCATCTCCTGGCTGCTACAATATTATTCCTTCCATACCATATATTATTACCCACCGCCTTTTCCAGTTGAGCTTTAGCTAGTCCAAGCAATGGTGCTTCTGCTATTTCCTTTTGGAGACACTCTGATAGACCTCAGTGTCTGGAGTTTACTCTGGCTCCTACTGGTTTTCAGTTCAAGCTGAGTCTATGCAGACACTCCCACACCATACCCGGGTAATTGAGTGGAGCTTTTCCCATGCTAAACATTCCTTTGGTGCCTGTATGTATGTGCACACAGAAACACACACACACAGCCTGTACATACACATTAATACACTTAAGAAGGGATTTTTTACTCTAGGATCAAGACTATTTGTGCTAATATGGCGTGGGTGATGCGCTTTTACATCCTCTGCCATTTTTCTTTATTATTGTTATTAATTATTGTTTTCCTTTCACAGCCTAAAACTAACCAAGGACAGGGAAATTAAAAGAAAAATTGCAACCAAAAGATTAGTGAAATTCTCTTCAGTGCAGCACACAGCCAAAAAACCATGAAACACTACAGCCAAGTGACACCAAAGGAGCTGAGGAAATGCATCATCTGACTGCAACCACCTTAGAGCTAAAATTCACAGCCTTGAAACCCAGCTTTTCAGTTAAGCCAACATCTTTATCGGGCAGCTGTGAAAAGGCAGGAAGGCAAACCCCAGCCTTCCCTAGGTGAGCAGCTTTTGGGAAGGAAGAAAAAATAGCACTGGCACGCCAAAGGAAATCCCGACTACCTGATAACTCCGTAAAAGCACTGCTGTTGTTTTTAGAGCCGGCCTAAGACAGATTAGCCCAGGTAAATATCTTCTAACCAGAAGCCTTTTCTCAGCAATAAGTCACTGTCCTTATCTACCTCAAATGACTTTCTAAACAGGTGGGCTCGGAAATAACTCTACAATCTCTGGGAAACTCCAGTGCCAGCAGTTGTAATCCCAGAGAGTTAAGCTGAAAGCTTTTATTTGTGCTTTTTCCTCTTTTTCCCAGGCTGTCTTCAGTACATTGGGAGCTCCCTCTGTAAGTGAGGGATAAAAAGACTTCCCTACACCTCCATCCCCTACTCTACGCACCTGTGTGATCAGGTTGATGGAGGGCTGCTGTATTCAGCCAGATCCCTACTATGGACCTCAGGCTTTTGGATGGAGCAGGAGCTTTAAGGAGGTTTCCTAAAGTGGTGCCACCCTTAAGGAGCAGCCACCAAGCAAACTGGGAAGTCTCCTGCCTGAACTCCTTTCTTTCATGGAGGGACCAAGCCATCATACGAAGAGAGTTCAAGGCAACCAACACATTGAGGTGCCAATGGTTCAACACCAAGATGAGGGGGGTTACATTCTATTTTACATTTTCTATTTGAAAACAAAACAAACAAAAAAGAAAACTACCACCGAGGAAGGAAATGAAAAGATAAAGCTGCTATTTTGCAATGCTGCTTTGTTGGCATGGAAAGTCCTTGAACAGATGCCCTGTCCACCATTAAATATTCACAACATATCCTTGTAAAAGAATAAAGACCACTCAACTTATAAGCAAAATCACAATGTGTTCTTCATGAAAAAAAAAAAATAAAGAAAAAAGAGAAAGATGCATTTAAAGATCTTTAAAAAAAAATAAAGAAGGAGGGAAAAGAAAAAACAACAACAACAACAACAACAAAAACAAGCCAGGAAAACACCGCTGTTCTCTGAAGAAGCAGAGACTCTTGGAAGTAGTGCGCATTCTCTGGCGTTAATTTTCCCACTTAAATTACAGTGATGCTGTAGCCTCATCTCATTAGAGATCATTGTCCCCAGTAGACAGTTGTGTTTATGGGGGATTCTTGCTGTTCCACACCTGCTGCTCAGGTTGCTACGTGATAAAGCCTGCATACAAACAGCAGTCTTGAGGTTGCTGGACTGCAACTGATGAGCCCAGGCTAATTCAGGGGTGATTATGTAGTTTACTGGACCACTAAACCTCTTTAAGCTTGTAATTACTGCCTATTTGAGTAAAGAACATTGAAAAGCAATTCACTGCATCATGCCTGCCACAGCTGGAAGCAGGCTGCCAGCAGTCTGCAGGGACATTAAAATCTACAGGGACTGGGATTCGAGCTGCGCTCGTAGGCACTGACGGCAGCACAGCCAAGTGTGTTCACATTCCAGCTCACCTTTTCTGACCAGGCCTGCTATTAAAGGTGCAATGAAAACTATAGAAAAGCAATAAAGATGACAAATAACGGGACATAATTGAAAGAACTGCATTTTAATGACTCTCCCCCTCTTCCCTCTCCCCTTATATTGGCTACAAAAATTAGGCCTCTTTGTCATGGCAAGAGAAGGGAAAGAAAAGGCCTTTTGCAAAAGGGGAAGTGCATGTGTTTCTGTTTTGAAGTTGGGGGTTTCCCTCATGAGTCAAAGGTTTAGAAAGAGTTAGTTTATTTGTAAAGTGAATGCACAGTAAGTCCTTTTATGTATTTGGCAGAAATGATAATGCAGTGGCATCTTAATCCCTGAATCTTCATTAAATCCCCTCACTGAGCCTTCATGAAACCCTCCAAGAGAATCCCAGCCCTAAACCACCACTCAGAAAAAGAACTCCAGCCCATGCAGCATCACAGCAGTCCTTACTATCAAGACAAGATTGTGGGTTTCTTTTAATAATAAATAAATACCTCTCTGATTCTATTTGCCTTTTGAGTTCTGACCCACTCTAACCCTCCTTTTCAAGTCCGCCCCTGCAGCTCTCAATGAGGAGGAAGCTATTAAAAAGGGCACCTTGTTTTTTTTGCATAATTAGCAGTTTTGGGAACAGAGTCCGGGGGAAGAAGAGCAGATCAAATGGGACCTATGACACAGGCAGAAAGGTTGGTAATAGGTATTTTTACAAGTGAGTAAACAAAGGTCTGGAGAGGATTGCTCCAGCAGAGCCGGAGAACAGCACTGGCAAAACCAGAGGGACGTCACCACTGAGCCCCAACACAGCTTGGCATCGCTGGGAGCTCCAACCAGCTCCAGGCAGTGCCTGCCCGAGGGCTCCAGCTGAAGAGGCAGGTCCTCAGAGCCCTCCCATCCTCCAGCCACTCCACAACTATCCCTGCTATTAGCCTGCCGTGTGTGAGGTCCAGCAATGGGCCTAACGAGCTGCCCGATTAACTAACTGCATGAAATGGGCTTTAAAGCCTCCTAGGACATTTGGAGATGCAGAATTCATCAGTGTCATTTCCCTGCCCAGCTAATAACTGCCACGGCTGCCTGGGAGGATGGGGTGTGGGAAAAGGCAAAAATAAACAAGCAGAATAAAATAAACCATTGCTATTGATACAATTAACCCTGGACTGATGGAAATTAATGAGATGGGGCCTCTTTTTCTTCTCATCTAATAAATTGCCTTGTTTTAAAAAACATGGACATGCCATCTGTAGTACTAATCTCACATGTATCTAGAAAGGAAAAGTGGGAAAAAACCCCATACATACATGAGGATGCTACTGTGAACAAACATCAGCTTTTAAAGGAGAATGTAAAAGCTTTCAGGAAGTTTATTCTTAAAAAGCATGTAAATTCCCTGTCACAACCATCCTCCAACTAACCCCATCCAAGCTCCAAAGAGCCACAGGCTTGTGTGTTATCCAGCTATCACTCTTATTAATATTCATTAGGCAGGGCTACTTGCATTTTCATAAGCTGTGAAGGTGGCAAAAGAAACAATCAGAATTCTTTAACACACAGGCATTATCAATTCAACATCTGCCAAAGAAGAGTGCATACAGATCTGAGGTTGAAATTCAAATGCAATTTACCTGGGCTAGAGCTGGGCTTCACTTTCCAGCACCCAACCAGCTATTTCAGGCACTCTCATTTTATCCATCCCAGCTTTTACCTCCACCTAAGTCCACTCCCCATTATTTTTACCTTTAAAATGAGAGTCACTCATAAATTCCCTCCTTCATTCCTTAGGTCTAATGAGTTCTGTTAAAATAACCCAAGTTCAGTGCAATCGCATGTATGAATAATACAGACAAGTTTTAACTCAGTAAACTTGACTAAGCAATTCTGCTTTCTGGCTGGAGAATTCATTTATCTACACCCATTTAGTGTGTGAAATCCCTTAGACTTGCTTCAGGGTACAGGCCGGTACAGAAATCCACTTTCTGACCAGCCTGGCCCTAAACTTCAATTCCGAGAGATGAACTGAGAAGTCTCCAAAAGAAAACAACTACTTTAATTATGTTCCCAACTTAGTAAAGAAACAAGTCTGATAATGCTAACCAATTTCAGAATAAAGCAGATACATGTTCCCAGGATGATACCTTCATGCACAAGAACATGCACTAAAAAGAGTGTGATTTAGATCTCCTAAGAGTTGGGAAAAGGCACATCACAATTCTCCAAATCTCCAGATTCAACCCTAAATTAACATGTATTTGCCCACAAATTCACTATGCATTGATTCTCATCCTTATAAAAACACCATTAAAAAGGCTTGGACCAGGATGAGACTCTTCCTTCTTGGAAAACTTCTTGGACCAAGAGGACCCCCTCATAAAAAATAATCTTTCCCCCCAAATTCAATGCAGGTTTCATCCAATTTCAATCCAATTTCATTTGGATTTCAAAAGCCTCCAAAGATCTAACTGTATCCTCCCTCACAGAGGGCTGGTGGAACCAAGCTTTGCACTTCAGTGGAAATATGGATGGTGTGAGGCATTTCCCAGGGGCTGGCATTGGCCAACACCTGGGGATGAGCCCTGAAATGGCAAACCTGTCTTCACCTGTGTAACTTTAGATCTGGCACTTAGCTGCAGTGAACATGGCCAAGCCTGGTCTGCCTAAGGGATGTCCTGAGCTTTGTCAGGTGAGACTCTGGGTGGGCATCTTCTATGGGATGATGAATGGATGAGGCCAGGACAGAGGTTTTTGGAAAGGGCCTTCTAAAAATCCAAACAGACTCAGCTATAAGCAGTCAATGCCTACCCCGTGTCCAGCCTGAGCATCCCTTTCTTGACTGGTGTCTTTCAAGATCTGAGCACATCAAAGCACCACACAAATGCAGATGTCTTCACAGAAACAAGCATAATAGAGACAATCCACATTTTGGAAGCAAAAGCATGGAGATGGCGTGTTGCTTTCAGCACATTTAAGGTGTGATGGCCATTAACAATTCACAAGAACAGTAACAAGATATAATTTTCAATTCCAGCTCAAAACTCCCCTTCTGCTTTCCCCTCCTTTCTGAACAAAACTCGTTTATTTTAGAAAGACCTAAATGAAAGTAGTTAAAGACCAAAAAAATGTCACCACTAACAAGTTACAAAGTAAGAAAGAGCAACCAGGCATATTTGATCTTGTTCTATACAGGAACCTTTCTAAGATGACTGCTCCAATTAAAAAAAAAAAGTTGAATTTATCATTTTGATGATAGGAGATTATGAACTTTACTATTATATGCATATATTTTGTTTAATGGCTTAGTTTATTTTAATAACAAAGAGAAACTAGATCCTTACAGATGAAAGCTTTATTTCATGGCTTCAGTACAACTGGGATTTTTAAAATCTGTGATGTTAACCAAAATGTGATAATGGATGTTCTCAAGGGCCCTATTTTGTAGCATTTTATGCAGAGCCAAACTGTATGCAAGACATTACAAACATAATGTTTAGCCTTATTTTAAGAAAGTAGAACTGACTCCAGTGTCAGAGGCCCTTGTAATTGTTTTCCATCTGTTTCTCATGCCTCTGAACTTGTGCAGCAAAGTCTGGCCGCAGAAATGCTGTGACAGAGGCATTAGCTCTCTGAAGGATTTTTATGAAATTATATTGAAAGGCACCATTTGTAGGATTTTGGCTGGAAGGGGACAGGAGTGATTGCAACACAACTACTTTATCTACAGCACCCTTGCCTTGAAGGGCCTGTTGACATCCAGAAGAAGAGAGACACAAAAACCACGCTAGAAAACAAGCGATTGCTCTTCTACCATTTTTATGTCATTTACTTCTGAAGATAATCAGAAACACCTCATCAAACTTGATCATGCTCTCACTGCTTCTGAAGAACTTCTCATCTATTCCGCTTCCTTTTATTCTCCCCTTAGTAGATTGAAAGCAGTTGCTTCAGACGACAGCAGCACTCATGCGTGTGCAGCACCAAGGATGCTCTTCTTTAATACGTTCTATACGTGTACATGAATCTTTACGCATGCAGAGGTGTGCAAACACATCTGGGGGTCGACGGAGTTTTGTCAACCATGCCCTCCACCCCTAAAAGCAGGGACCCACTGTTTTTTTTTGGGAAGGCAGCCCAAGATGGCAGCTCATGATTAATGGCTGTATCATCCCTGGCTCGGTGGCGGCGAGGCCCCGGGTCTAATCTGCCAAACAACCCCTTCGTCTGCAGCCGATCAGCAGATGCAAGCACATAGGCCCTGTCAGCTTGACATATCATTCCTACGACAATGTCAACGAGTATTAATGTTCAATTATCTGTCCTAGAAATAACCCTCGCCTTTATGCATTGTGTAACTGGGCGCATGGCACTGCGGTAATCCGAACGACAAGGGCAGAGATGCCCGCGCTCACCCGCTCACTGTGAGCTGGCTTCCCAACATCGCGATGACATTGCCTTGCGGTAGCGCGTGGACGTCTTCCCCCTCCTTCCTCTCCCTGCTCGGGGTTTGCTGGTTTGTTTTTTGTTTTTTTTTTTATGGAAGGCATGTTGTGAAGACCCTTCTCCTCTTTGCATGTATGCTGCCCATCAGCACGCCAAGATACACTCAGAAATGGCATATTTTGATTTCACACCCATACAGAACCATGAGGACTTTTCTCATTTACTTTCATGGAGAGCCAGAAGTTGTCCATCACCTGGCAGCCTCTCTTATGTCCCCTGCCTGTGTGTATATATATTATATATACATATATATCTCATTTGCCATCAAACACAAATGCCAACAGTGTCTTCTTCCAGGGCTGCATCAAGATGAATTCAACCCTCAACTGCAGGGCTGGAGCAATTTGGCCGAATGAAACATTACAGGTTCCTTTTGTTAAAGCAATTTTAAAGTAAGACCCCCAAAGGAGAGAGAATTTGAAAAATAAACTCAAGTTTATTCCTGGAATATTTTTTTTTTTAACTACTGCTCAAATATTAATATTATAGATCACGCTAAATTCAAATAGCACTCTAGGAGGAAAAAAAACCCCAAACTTACCAAATACTTTTTTCTTTTAAATCAGAATTAGGGTCAAATTCCCAACTGTTTGAATAGTCTGTGACAGAGTTTGCATAATTTCTCTTTTTGTTGTTGTTACTATGGCACAGCTTCCTTGAACTAACATTCAAAGGTTATCGGCTCTAAGTTATGCTTGCTAAGTCTCCTTATACAACTCACAATCAGAGGGAGGGAGTGGGAGGAAGCAGTGTGATAACCAGTGCCAGCTTTGAGATAAAGCCCTCCACCTAATCTCTGTTTATTTAGACAACCATCTGACCGCAGCACCGGGCATAAAAACAAACCAGGTGTATGGCTAAGGGAATTTCTCCCCCCCTTACCGTGATTGCATTATACTTTTTGGGTAAAGGAAAGCAGAGCCCCTTTCTTTTTTTAAGATTACTTCGAAAATTTAAATAAGCCCAAAGTTTGAGGTTTTCATGTTTGGATTCGCTTGGCTGGATGGTTTTTTTTTTTTTTGCTTTGTTTTGTAGGAAGGGAAGGTAATGGTAACAAAAGCACATTCTATTCCACGCTTTTTTATTTCTTGAGGTTTTGGAGGAAAAAAATTTAACATATCACATGTACAAAAAGACTTAAAAAATTTGGTTCCCACTTTGAATTATGTTCCACTGGAGGTGATTCAGGATGTTTGGAATAAATACAAATATCATGGGACCAAACTGGAGTAAACTGTGCAGTGTTTTAAATGTATTTCTCTAAGGAGCTGTCAGAGTTGGGCACTCAACACATCTCTGCTGCATCACTGCTGAAGCTGCTTTTTCCAAGTGCCAAGACAGAAAAGCTCTTGCAGGTCAGGCTATGAGAAGCAGTGTCTGGCTGAAGGATAACTGAGCCTCCCTCCAGCTTCAGCAGCAATATTAAACTGTGGTGGGGAGCTTGCATGTTGGCTGATGGCTCTACTTCTCCTGCCATATAAGCCCAAGGCTGCCTCCAACATATTCAAACTCCGTTTTCCCCCTTTTTACCCCTCTGTTAATTCTCCTCACTGTTTACTCAATCATTTTAGGTAGGGGTAAGTGATGAATATTGCTGAGTGTCAGTTTTTATGGTGCAAGATGAACAACCCCAAGGAGCAACTTACACTGAGTCCCAGGCTCCTGTCAGCCCTATAATTGATGATGTTTTCACTGTAAGGGGTGGGGACTGGGACACATTAAGGCTCAATAGGGGAAGTAAATGGAGTGAATTGACTCAGCAACTCTGCCTTTTACCACAGCTTCTAATAAGGATAAACTGATTACTGCCAAATGTACTTTAACATCACAGGGAGGGGAGGCAAAATAAATCGATCTGCTCAAAGGAAATAAATGCCATACCGTAAGTTTTTTTAGAAGTGAACTTTTATATGCAGAAGCCTAGAAGCATCTTGGCAATATGCTGCTGCTTCTTCCCGGGTTGCCATTTGCCACTAAACCAAAAATGAATTTGCAGCCTTAAAACCTTAAAGGTGAACTCAGCAAAAAGATCACTACAAAGCCAAGTTATCATTTTTGTACCTTCACTCTCAAATGACTTGGATAACAAAGAGGAGCATGGCAATGCTCACACTGTATTTCAAATGCAGACTTCATGTCAGCATCTTTTTACAGCAACTGAGAGACCGGATGCTCCAGTTCTGCGCCAGGCAGTAGGGAAGGCAAGCAGGCGGCAGCCCGAGTTGCCAGGGGTGACTATGGAGCTGACAAGCCCGAGATCCAGCAAAACCCGCCCTGACTGATGACTTCTGGGTTCCTGCTGACCTTTGATCCCTTCTGGTTTGGCTGGGAACAAAAGAGCCCGTTCACCAGGGCCCCTCACACGTATATTTAACGAAAGCAGCCATTGCCTGTATGCTGATTAATGTGTTTGCCTTCCATGCGGCAGCAGGAGGACCACGGCCACCCCGTGCTGCTGTGCAGGTAAGCTCCAGCTTACCTAGCTTGTATGTCACACAAAATAAATCAAGGAAATCCACCACGAGGCACATAAAAATGACTAAAACAGGTAAAGACAATTTTTGTCACTGATGCAAGGAGCTGCTGAGACCGGCGATGGTGCCACGAGCACTATCCCTGTGGACCCAAAAACCTGTGGAGGGTTTCTGTCATTAGAGATTTGACGCTGCTCTGACACCGAGGGCCATCAGCAGCTCAAACACACTGTTGCAAAGACGCTGTCGGCTACAGCAACCATGGAGGATGCTGTCCAACCCTCAGAGGCCACTTTCATCACTGCATATTGTCACCATAGCAATGAAGCTGAATGCAGGCAAATGACAAGGGTCTGTCATCACTCAGCCCTGGCCTGACAGCCCTCAGCACCAGTCGCTCTCATCCAGCCTCAACACACAAATAGGTCCTCAGCAGGCCCAAAAGTAATAATCTACCCCTCCACAATGTCATCGTTTCATTGGCATTCCCGGCAGCAGTGTGCACCCCTTACACCCCCTGGAGATGGCTCTGCTTTATTCCACAGGGAATTTTCGTGCTTTAGGGAAAAGGAAAAGTCAGAAAAGAGAGAGCCAGAAGGGATACAGTGGTACCCACACATCAAATATCAGAGACAATCAAGGAACGAAACAAAAAACAAAAACAAAACAAGAAAAAACAAAACAAAACAAGGAAAAAATCTGTTGGAAAAAATGGAAGTAAAACGTGACAATTAATGTTTGAGGGGAAAACAACAACACTCCCTATGTAATGGCTTCAGCAAGGAATAGCAGTGGTACTGACAAAGTCTAAAGCTCCTTTCTAATATTAAACATGGCAGTTGTATATAAAATGCATCCGCTGCTCCCTTCACAGAAACAGGTGTTTGGGGTGAAGTCAGGATAACTGGCAAGGTATGCTGGGCTGTCACCGACAGCAAGCACGGCCAACACACTGCTCTGCCTTCACGCCAACACCAAAATCAGGGTCCCAGTTATTTTCACGCTCTTCCTGCCAGAGATGCCACAAAGAGACAATTAACTTGGTCTACTTCCCTGCTGCCTGGGTGGAAGTACAGCAAGAAATGACAGAAATCAGAGATGGCAAACACTATCTCATCTAGAGCTCGTCTGCCTGCTTGGATTAATCATAACATCTCTATTTCAGGAGAATTTCTGTGTGGGGTCAGTTTTTACTCATCCTGCCCTTGCAAACTCGCCCCTTTTAATTGCAGCACGTGGGGAAGGTGGTGAGAAGGATCTGTCTTGGTGGTTACCTTGCTTAGCTCATCTTGACCACGCACTTTGGATTTTACTTTGTGTTTAGTCATACAGAATACCCCAATTTAACAGCGACCCCATGTTACCGTGCCAGCCCTCTCACCATTTCAAAAGCTGCCTTTTAATGATATTTAATTTAGGCTGGCTTATATGCTACATTTGCTAGTGAACACATTGGCTGTGTGGCTCTTATTTAACACAATCACTGTCCCCCCACGGTGTGCAACACGCTCACCGGTCTGCAGCAGCCCTGGAAAGACAATTCACTGTTCAAACATTTTTTAAACCTGATTTACCGTTCCAGAGAAACAACTCCGCAACTAATCTTCCAGGACAAATGTAATGCCGAAGAGCAACTAAACTGAAACGTATAAATTCCATATATACTTAAAAATATCATTGTCTGTAATTTAATATAACAATATTTCTAGGCCTATAACCTTGCACGCAGAGGCAATTTCCCAAGCATTAATACTTAAATGGGTCATATGCACCACATCTGTCATTCTGTCCTGAAGTCTATGAGGCACAACCAAGACTCTGCAAGCCTATTGATTTTTCTAGCATTTGCTTTAATTTACTTAACCATTGAGAAATCCATCAGTACATAAAGGGCAACTGTCCATTACTGCCTCATTTGCAGACATTCTTTCCCCTCTTTTTTTTTTTTCTTCTTTTTTTTTTTTTATTTTTTTTTTTGTAAATATTTCCCTTTAAATCGCTGTGTGTTTACAGTGTAAAAACGAATCCGGAAAGTGCTCACACCTGTTTCTGTTCAGTAACTGCTGCACTGAGGTATATGTAATGTGCTTAAAGATAGAATAAATATCTAGACATTATTACATCTGTGTGCAAAGGGTGGTAAATTAGATCCTAATTACATTAACAGGGATTCTGCCTCCCAGCTTAAATTTTACATGAGCACTCTGTAAAAATCCAAAAGCTCTGCTGTGGTTTCTTTATGAGCTGGTGATTACAGCTACTTCCTATGCGGTCACTAAATATTCTGTTTACAAATAAATGAAGAAGCTTTGAGCCAACTTGCCAGGGTAATAATCCGTGTTTTTTATTTTTTTTTTTCCCCAGCAAACCTTTACCACATAAGCATGGCAACAATCAGAAGCCCCGGCTTCATCTAATTACTCTATCACATAATTTCACAAATTGCCTTTTCACTGGGGAGCCAAGTGCAAAACACGCTCACAGTGGGATTTCAGGCAGCAGCTTTCATTTACTACTCATTTCTTGTTAAATTAAACACAAAAACACCAGTTGTGTGAAAGAAGTCAAAAAGAATGCTTGCAAATGAGCCAGACAAGTGTATCTTACATTTATACCATTTGCACAAAATAGCTCATTGGCAAGCTGGATTTTTAACGGCACCATTAACATCTTTAACCCTTTTCAGGCCTGGCATGAGGCTGGTAACTGGACCATTCTGACCAAACTCAGCCCAGCAAAACAGCACCAGGCAGAGCATCAGCCTTATCCTTTTGTTCATAACTGGGAAGATGGGCAGCATGCTCCAACTCTGCCTCCACATAACCCCTTCAGCTTACCAGGGGTTAGAGGACAAAATCGATTCCACAAATTTCTGGGTATTACACCCACCTAATGCAAGGGAGGGAACAGTCCTAGAAATAAATCAAGTGGGATTTGCAAGCACAATTTCTCTTTCATCCAGGACAGCCCTCCAAGGTGTGGGGTACCAGTGAGACTTGGGGACACAGGGACCTGGAGCACCAGACCCCTGTTAATTATCTGAGAGTTAACAAGGCAGGATTGCAAGCTGCCACCAAGGAACACAAATTATTTTGAAAATAATTGCAGCCAGTGTACCATCGCTGGTGGAAGTGAACCAGAGGTTACACTGCTCTAAAATGACATTTTGTACATCAACAAGTACAAAACTAAAACACGACCATTAGTAATTAAAGCTGCTCCTTTTGCAGCACCAAAGCCAGTAGGTCAGGTACCATTTTACATCAGAAACCAGCCCTGATGGCTGCAGATTTGCCAACACTATCTACACAGGGAAGAAAAAAAAAAAAACACATTAGCAGCAGCTGTCTGTGTGCCTCGACATTGAAAATCCTATTCATATAGACAGGTGGAGTAATTTAAAAGCCAATGTGGTGCAATTTTGATGCAAGTAATGCCACTGTTTACTAAAACGCCACCATTACTGCTGTTTATGAAAACATTACTGAAATTGCATTTTATTCATAAGAATCCTAAGGTTTGGGTTATTACCAGTTTCAAAATAATTCTGACCCCAACTGCAGCTTATGGCCCTCTGGGGTTTACAACCTGCTGCACTGACAGACCCATGCTCAGGTTTCAGCAATGAAATCAAGGGTTTATCCTCTTTGCCGTTCCCACACAAGCACCGTGCAGTTCCTGGATCAGCACAAAATCCACGGCAAATAAGCGGAGTACTGCCAGTGAATCTGTTAACTAGCCAGATTGTCTAATATGGCATTTACCTTTCCAAAAATATCATTAGGAACACCAGAAGCTCTGTCTGACATGAGTAAGGATGGCCTAGGAAAAAGAGTTTCACTTCAAAGCTGATTTTAGAGCAATCAACAGAGCAAAGCGCCTAAGGCAAAGTCCCACCATTTTCTTTATGAGTTCAGAAAGAGTTCTTGGAAAATATCTTGATATCATGAGCAGCCCCTTGGTTTTACTAGTGTGACTCGAGTGACCACCTTAGTGCCACTAACATGACTACCTTGCTTTTTGGATCACAGGGACAGAGGACCCAGTGTGAGAATAAGTTCTTTTGTGGCTAGGTTTTTTTTAAAAGCGCTTCCAAACGTTTAATGCTGTGCAGGTTGGATTACAAAGGGCCAAACTTTTTGGATTACAAAGTAGCCAAGAAAAGAATATTCATGCTATATCTAAAATCTGAGAAGTATTTTCTGGGCAGAAGTTTCTGCTTCATAAAGCAAAAGATGAAGTGGTAAGGCTCCGAGACCTTGCCTTATTAAAATGATGGCCCACCACTGAAGTGAAACGAGCACTCCACTAAATACTCTGGGTCTAAATCAGGCAATGATGCAAAAGGCGAGGTAAATTAGATAACTACATATTAACTTAAACCCTTTTCTGCCTACTTACCTTCTCTCTACACATGCATTTAGCACAGCTGTACCTTACAGGGTGAGGAGCTGGAAGTACAATGATGACTCATCAATAAGATAAGATTGGTTGGATTTGATGATCTTAAAGGTATTTTCCAACCTTAACAGCTCTATGAATACATTTGTTCCATGAATAACGACTCTATGAATATTGAAAATTGGGTTTTGAGCTGAGCGTTTTGTTGGAAAGGATGGCATTACCCATGGAAAATTTTAACTTTACACCACCAAAAAAAAAAATATCCCTTCCAAAGGAAAATTTTTCTCTGGGAAACTTTGATGGGCAGACAGTAAACACAAGTACTTATTATTAGGAATTAGAGCCTCTTTAATATATGCAACAAGAAAAAGTATGTAAGCTGTAACAGTGCAGATTCTGTGTAGCTGAAGGTAAATGCAGGAAAAGGGGAACAAAACTTTTTCTAAAATGGGTAAAAAAACGAGTCACTTCTCATGCCTGTCCTGGAGCAACAAACAGACTATAGCCACCACAACATCACTGCTTTAGCTTATCCAGACAAGGGTTAAGTTCATGCAAACAGATGTAGGATAGTGTATGCCAGAGCAAGGGAATGCATCTTACACAACTTGATGTACCACTTCCAAATGTGACCCTATTTGAAAGGCAGCTTATCTTACACCACAGATTAACACATCTCATCAGATATGCGCCCAACTGGTTTGGTGCCTCATATTTTGGCACTTTACCTGATCTGATTAAGTCATTTGCTAGCACACTGGCATGCTGTGAAACTGCTTCAAGAGTAAGATTTCCAACAAAAAAATTAACACTGGCACTTACATACATAAGCATATCTGAGAATCAACATAGGCTCTTTTGTAGCAACCGTGTTAGAGGACAAGCTAAATAAACAACTAATAATGAACAACCGAGCCCATTAATTTATCCTCATTTCCTGCTCAGCCACTGCTTGCCAAGATACTGTTGCTGCCTTTAATGCACTTCATATTGCAAACTGCTCGCCAAAATATTTCCACGCATATTTCCAGATTTAAAAATTGGTGACCAAACTTTTTCCCTCCCTCTCTGTCCCCCTTCCAAAGGTGACACTTGGATTTTGTACGTCTGCTCTGACTGCAGAAAGGCAGTGCGTCGTGTAACACATTGCCGTGTCTTGACTGGAGGAGGCTAACTTCAAAAATGAAGCTGCACACGCAAAATAACACAGCTGCAAATATAAAAAGAAAGGAGAGGGTGGAGAAGAAAGCAAAGCATCTACTGCTGACTTAAAAATTCTTATTACTGCAAACATTCTTGCTGGTAAACTCATTTCCGAGAATATTTATGCAAACAAAAGGAGTTCTAGCACAACCAGAGCAAGTGTAATTTAGCATCTGAATTAATGTTTATCATGTTTCAACTTTTCAGTATTCCCTTGCTTCTACTCAGACGTGAAATTCTGCTAGTGTCTAAATACTAATGTGTTTCAGCAGCTTCAAAATAATTCAAATTCTTTAATGTGCCAGTGGCTTCCACATTGGCACAATAGTGCCTCCAAGCTAAAAACTGTGGGAAATTGGGAAAAAGGTAGGATAGACCTTTGGGAATAGACACACACTCTTTCTCTAAAAACTTGTTGGCTGAGATTATTGGCTACCTTCTGATTTCAGCCAAAATACTTCCCTGGATCACTGCCATTCCCAAGACCTGTGAGGAGCCCCGAGGAGATGACACATACCCTGTAGTTTAAGACATGATGGCTGTCTTCAATAGAAATGGAGCTAAATCACAGGTATTAAAAAAAAAAAGATGCTGTAACTACACCACACTTCTGAATGTGAGAAGAGCCTAAGTAAATAATCTGTTTTCCTTGAACTAACTGCCTAAAGCACCCTCTATTTTTCCTTTCTGTTCTAAGACCAAAGGTTTGTAGGACAGCCCAGCGCTGACAACTTAAATAATCTACAAGACAGTGCATGAGACATGCTCCTTCCAAGAAATCATGAAACTGGGGCAACAGCTGCATCGCCAAGGGTATCACCCAAAACCCAACAATTTTCTTTTAAAATGCCAACATTTCCCTCATGCTAGAAAATGGACCAATCCTTGGATGTTCAAGAGCAGGTCAAAGCCACAGATTTGAGGATGATTAAAGAAAATGCTGGAACTTTTAACAGTCACTGTCCTCCATAAAACTCCGTGAGGGCTGAAGGGTTAAGAAGCTAATTCAAACACACTTAACCTAAATCCTCTTTGTCCTCCTTTCTGGAGCTCTCAACTCAATTGAGACAGAGCCCTAGAATAATTATCTTCTCCCATAATAACATTTCCCATTTTCTGCCATTGGAGATGACTGCCACAGCACCTGCCCCCGCAGAAGGGAGCTGAGGACCCTCCTTGTGGGTTACCTGCACCAACCTGTGTTAGATGCTCTTGTTGGATGCTCTGACAGGTCTTCCTGCTGCCAGGAGCAGGAAAAGCCCTGGCTCCCACCTTCCCAGTCAAGGGGATGGCGGTGCATGAGTGACTCAAGGCAAGCTGAAAAGCCTGGCTTTTCCCAGGAATTTGGGACAGCTGCCACTGAGAAGTCTTGCAGATGTGGAAGAAAGCTTTTTACAGCTTTGTCCACAATAAAATCAAGTGAAAGAGGAGACTTGCGTATTTGGGATAAAGCGGGAGGACACCCCCACACACTCCAAGTCCAAAATATGGAAATCTGACCCCTGTTACGCAGATGAGCTCCGGGAGCCCTCTGGCATTTTGCAGAGCAAGTACCAGTTGGTGCAGGATGGAGACTCACTGTGAGTTGTACTTTCTTGGGGGGAAGGGTTGTTATTTTCTTTAAATGCTTCCAAATCTCTCGAGAGGAGAACAAAGAAAACCTGGTTCAGCCAAGTATTTTGCCCTTTCCATGTTTTCAGTACCCTAGTTTTGTACCCATCTACCCTTTCACTATACTCCTTTCCAAAGCCAGGCAATCCCACATGGGAGTAGGGGCAGGCAGCCAAATTAACCCCGTGCTTCTCCCAAGGCAAAATCTCATAACTATGGAGGGATGAGAAAAGACATGTAATCCACTTGTTTTAGCTTTACAGAGTTGCTAGCCACTAAAATATTAACATAAAAAGAAAACTTGTAGAATTAAATGGTGTAAGTTTTCTATCACAATGGCATCCTTGAAGCAATGGGGACGATTTTTCTCAGCTAGATTCAAAATATCTGCTTCCAATAAATTCTTTTACAAATAACAGTTTTACTAAATAGATTGCATATTGCTTATTTTAAATTTTCTTGTTTCGTATGATGGCATCAAGTAATCAACAATAGTTAAAAATCCAGATACATAATAGAAAAAATCCTTCTACTTTAAAGTCAACATCTTTCAGCCGTGTCTTTTACCTTCTGCTCAGTCTCCCCTTTCAGTAAGATTTAACCTCTTAAGGAAATTGTTTTAAAAGCAGTTCAAAATAATGATTAAATTATGGGATTTCCATGAAAGAAATCCTCAGCCCATTCATTTTTTTTTTAAAATCATGGCAATTTGTTTTTTAAAAGGTGTTTGAAGTCCTTGAATCTACCTCTTGGCACCATTAAAAGGGAGTAGTTTATAATCCCCTAATGTGCTTAAATAAAGCCTTCAATAGTTTAAATTGTTATTAAACATCTTTTGGGATTATAATTTTATGGCTTTTTTTGCCTGATTAGATGATGAACGTGAAGATCATCAAATACTCATCATATAACAAACCAATTACATCGTATAATCCCCAAAATGAGGTTTGAATCTCAACATTTTAAATTAAGCTGGATTTAAAGGATGCAGAGTATTCATAATGAGTGAAAAAACACTTGAAACAACACCCCACAAATTCCCTTCTCCTAGTTTTGGATGAAAAGGAATTTATACCAATTCCAAATACCAGCTTATACCAATAATACCATTGCTGGGACAGAAGTCCAGGATGGGCTGCAGCAGAAACTAACCCTGTTTCCGCAATTAAATTTATACAGATTTAACTGTAAGCAAGATTATTCTTTAATTCCCTTCCCCCAAGTTTTTCCTTTATTTTACAATCTCTGCTGAGGGATGTACACTAGAGTGAGGAGATAGGCTTGAAAAATCTGGGGGGAGAGGATAACCCTGAATGTTAAGTGATCAAGAAAAAAAAAAATGTAAATTTTTTTTAGAAGTCTAAAAGGCTTACAAAACATTGCTGGGCTGCAATGCACTCTGAAATTATCCTTAGGGTGACTTTCTGAAGGGAAGCACCAGCACAGAACTGGTTTATCCCAGTCCCTCCTCCAGCCCCTGCCATGGCATTTGATGCTCTGATGCCACTCCACAAGGCTCTTCTCTATTTTGACTCAACTTGAACAAACAGTTCTTCACCAAATTATTACTATTCTTCTTTTATTCCAGATAGTAACAAGCTTCCATCTCAAATTTATAGCAAAATCCTAAAAGCAGATTTCATAAACCTCCAAATTTGCCAGATGGTGTTATAAGCTACCATGAAAACTTCCTGTAAGCTCCACAACTACATTTTTTCCCAACTTACAGCCCCACCTGAGCAGCTCTTCCAACCCAGATGCTTAATCAAAACTAAATCAGAACAGCAAGGAGTTAAAAAAATATCCTGCAAAGTCCTAAGTGTGAATCTGGTCAGCACTTTTGCAATTGTTTTAGCTGATTGTTTTTGTTGTTATTATTCCAAGAGGGGGGGAAAAAAAGAGGCAATTTGGATGAATTTATCCCCTGATTTATCCCGTGAAAAGCTTCAGAGCATACTGCCTGCATCTGCAGAGGACAGCACTTCAGTCTGCACATCAGTCAAAATACTGTGGGGGGCTGGAGCCTGACACTGAGTGGGAACTACTGCCCAAAACACTTCAGCATCCGGAGAGAAAAAAATGGATTTCCTCCTGAGCGTGAAACAAGAACTAGGGGACAAACCTTCGGAAATGAAGTCAGTCCACAGAGGAAGATTTAGAGCTCTTGGAGATGGAATAACTGCATAGAAGGAATTAACCCAACCTATCCACTTCTGAAAGACTGTATTTGTCCAATATTTATTTTAGGTCTATCCAACCAATAATCATTAGTATGACAGACACAGCAATTACTGTCTATTTTATTTAATTCCATGCCACTGATGTGTATTAATATTACAATTGTGGAAGAAATTTGCTTTTAAAAAGGAGGACTCCCAACTAACACCCCAATTAGGAAGCACCAATGGTCAGGGGGATGCTGGATTTTGCACTTAACTGCTCATTTCTCCTCTGCCATTTTTCAGATGGCAAAGAGAAGGCATCTTCACTTTGGGGGCAAAAGGGAGGTATCACCAGTCACAACGTATCCCCTGCCTGAACCACCCCTCTGTCTTTCCTCACCTCCCACTTTAGGGAGGACCTTGTGTTCACCCCACAAAAGAACAAATCCACTGATAAATAAATGGGTAAATAAATAAATAAACAAAATGTGTGGGCTCTCTGGTTTCCTCAGGATGATCTCCCTCCTGCAGCAAGGACATCAGGTGGGGACACCACCAATACCACTGTGCAGTGTTAGAAGAGCAGCCATGGAGCCCCGATGCCCTCAAGAAAGAACAGGAGTTTCAACTCCTTCAGCCTCTCCCCCATTACTCCTCAGCTCTGATCGCAGCCATTACTTGGGCCTGGGTTTGTTTTGGGGTTTTTTTGCAGACAGGACAGCACCCCAAGCAGCCTGCGAACATGCTCTGTTGCTCTAGCGCTTGGAAGAGCCTACAATGTTCTCCAGACATGTTTTAATTTGAGGAAACTGTCCAAGATCCTGCCTAAGATCTGCCTCAAGATCCTGCCTGGAGAAGGTCAGACTGGATAAACCAATTCTGTTTTACTGAATTGATCAGGTAAGTCTGGAGCTGCCAGAAGAGGAGAAAGCTGCCTTGCAAGAAAACTGCATGCTTCACATGGCTGGGAGGACTCTGCACTGGGGATGGTGGATTTTTAAAGCAAGCTTTAGCTCAGTGTTACAAGGTAGAAAATGCAGCATTGCATAGGTCTTGGGAGGAATGGCTCTTTCTGTATTTGAGTCTTCCAGAAGCAGACACCACCTCACAAGCAGATGTTCAGATGTTGTCTCCTAGAGACTGCCAGGAGTCCTGCAGCAAACTCAGCAGGCACTCTCCTCTTTTGAACACTATTACCACTAAAACCCTGCACCTAACCCAGGTGAAACAGTGAGGGGGTCTGTTCAGTCTGTTCTCTGCTCCTGAGACTGAGCATGGAATTAGCTACAGGGTCAGGTCAAGCTCATGTAGTTAAATGCCCTACATGGGGTGGATCCCACCACAAAGGCTTTTTAGAGACACCCTGCAGCCTTCTGCCATATACCCAGAAAGGCATTTGGAGGGGGTGTAACTGGTCCAGGCTAGGAGTGTGCTGAAGATTCCTCAAACAGCTTGCTAGGACTGACCTCTGTGTTCCTCTGCTCAGATTTGGGTGATGCATTATTTACTAGCACAAACACAGCAACAGGCCACTTTCAGGAAAAAATATTTATACTACTTAATCTGCAATTCCTCTCTGGAAACTACAGGAATTGACATGCAGTTGTTCAGTGTTCCCTGGTGTGCCTTGCCCTGACTGCTGAGCTTCCAGGGCCTCTCCTGACTCCTGAACCTAGACCAGGTGCATCAGGCTGGTGTGAGCCCTGCTGCTGGCACAGCACCCGTGGACTGCCTTGGGGGTGGATGTCCTTAACCTGCAGAGAGATGCCAAGTGTCATCTCAGGTGAGGACCTAGAAAGGGGGAGCCATCAACACCAGAGGGACCTCAGCCTTTGGAAACGCTGGCACTGAACACACCAGACAGGGCTGAGGACCTGGCAAAGCTGGGGCATGGCTGACACGGAGCCTGCCAGAGAGAGAGATTAACCCGGAGACATCTGAGGCCCTCTCTGGCCTCCGAGGAGCAGGGCTCCAACATGAAGGTTCATTCATAGCGACCCAGGACCGCACAGGACAGGATTCCCTGCCTGATCCCCGTGCTGACAAGAGTCATGGCAGATATCTGGTTTCTTGGCTCAGCAGGGGATGGAGGGGTGATGTGCATGAGCGCTTCCTCCGCTTTACGAGCACACCCTTGGCAGAGCTCCCACCGGGGCTGGGCAAGCTGGCCAGCTTCTAGTTTCATCCTGACCCTAGCTACAGAGGAAGGAGTCAGCTGCTGGGGTTAGAAGCAACAGCCCTTCCTCACTACCACCTGTAGACACCCCAGCAACCCTTGCCCTGACCCTTATCCTCCTGGTACAGAAAGGCTCAGGCAAAAAACCTGGGGCGTAAAGCCCAGATCCCCACAGCGGATAAAAACACAGTGATAGATCACCACAATTTGACAAAGAAGGAGAATGGCAGTAGAAACACTTTTCTAAATGCTAGTATTAGAAGGTGTGTTACATATTATAGAGCCCTGAAAGCAGCTCCAGTATCCAGCTTAACCCCACACACCTGTCCAGAGCTTTGATTTCTAATCGCAGGAATAAAAAAACCCCATACAGGGAGCTGTGGTAACAGAAATAACTGCACATACCCCCACCACTTCCTAACATTAAATACAGGGGTAACTTACACTCTGGGAATGAGACCGTCTCAAAGAAAAAAATTATGCTTTGCTATTAAACCAGATACATTCAGACCTTTCATCATGAAGCTTCTGATGATCTCTGACAAACATCTGAATAAGGTCTTTGTTTGCTTTTGGCTTTGTTTTTTAATCTCCCCAATTGTTTTCTGCAGTTCTCTGGAGCACAGAATCAGGGGCCAAATGCTGCTCTGTGCTCCAAAGCAGAGAGTCCCACTGCAAAGCAGGACAGGTCTGCAAGAATATATTCATATAAGCTTTAAGTAAAAATCACATTTGGCAGTGATGTCCTGTTAACAACTGCATCTCAAACAAACAAGCAAATCTAAAAACAACACACACACAAAAAAAACCCCATACCATAAAAACATACACTCTATGCTCTTCCCCTGGCATCTAGCAAATGAGGCAACAACAACAACTCTGCTCGGAAAAGTCCCTCTACTGCCTGGCAGCAACATCATACGTATTTTTTCTTTCTATGACTACTACAACTATGACATTATCCATGTTTTATTTTGCATATGTGATCTAGAGTTCACTTACTGTTAGATGCTGGAACAGCCATGCCCTCATGATATTTGTGGCTACTTTGGGAAAGATGCCACGCTTTTTATGTCGCTTTTTGTCCTTATCTGGATCATCATCATCACCTGTGCTGGGGGAAGCTACACTGTTGTCCAAGCCGTCACCTGTAAATATAGTGAATCAAATTTTGACTTATGCTACCTTTATATACTTCAGCCGAAGCCTGGCTTTGGGTATAAACTGCATGAATATTTAAATGAGGTATAAATTCTTTAACACCGTAATTCACCAGGGGTTGAGGGGATGGGGGAAGGGGGGGGAGAGACACAGGGAGAGGGAGGGGCTCAGAAATGTGTTGGCCCCATTCTGGTTTATCTTGAAGGACAGTGTGGCCATCTCTGCCATTGTAACCCAGAACAAAAAGTGCTTACAAATTATAAAAATAAATTTGTAAGCATCCAACTTGCAAAGGTGGAAATGCTGGCTCTTCTTCACACTAAGTCACTTCCCAAAGATTCATCCCAGTCAGCTACTTTGGCTGAGCTGAAAATTAGGAAAGTATCAACAGTGTTCTGGGATGGGGATCATGACCTGTGTGAAGCTGGGTGCCTGGGGTGTGAAAAGTGGGGTGAATGCAGCTCTCTTGCAACATCATATTCTCTCAGCAAATTCAGAAAAAAACCAGATGATTGAGGCATTGCTTATGTTAAGTCTTTTACAGATGTTCGACTTCCCCTGATTCTTTGATGGGAGGTGGGTAGCTAACTGGCTCCCCTCTTCCCAGCCCCAGCCAAAAGAAATTCAGAGGGGGATAAGTAGGCACCGATTTGACATACACCATTAGGAATTAATACCCTGCTTTGTGCCAGTGTGCCGTATTTGTAATAGGTGTCTGCTTCTGTGAAACAACCACTGATCCAGAATGAATTTCCTTAACGCAGAGAAGGTCTCAGACAGTTCCCATCACATTAGCAACACGTCTATGGGAGGATGCCACCGTGTAGCAGCCAGCTTGGGTCTGGGCTGATGGGTTAGCGGCCAAGGGAAAACAAAAGTTGCAGTGCCTCGTAGTTTGCACGCAATTTGTGTTGCAAACACTGAAAACAGTTTATAAACAAGCCCACAGAGCAAATAACTCTTTGCATTGAATGCATGTGGACTGAACAACATATCCTGATATCCTGGCTTCCAAAGACACTGCATTTGTAGCAACATGGAGTTGTGATGTTATTAGGCAAGTGTTTTTTACACCCTCGGGCAAAAGTGATGAAGAAAGTAATCTCAAATCACCTGAATACAAACTATCTCCGTTAGAGACAAAAAAAAAAATTAAAAAAAATTAAAAAAGGGATGTAGACTGTCATAATTATGATTTGTTAAACAGCTTTCAGCACCAAAAAAAAAAAAAAAAAAGAAAAAAAAAAAGAAAAGAAGCTATTATTAGTGTTATATTCTTAGCACATTACTGACCATGGCAAATTTATAATTATCCTTATGACTTGGCCTGTATCTTTAATGAAACTGTAACCTTGGGTAGTTACAGACAAACACAAGATTTTTACAGAGAAATTAGATATCCAATGAATTCTTTGAAAGCCCAGTATCTAAAAAAGGGCTTTTATAAAGAGAAGCAATTCACCATATAAAATAATAATTCATAAAAGAAACATGAGCAAAGGAAACAACTCAACAGCATTTAAAATTCCACGGGCTAATCTACTTTCTGTCTGTGAGAGGCAAACAAGGAAAAGAAAAGTATTACGCATTCATTGATTAAAAATGAAAAGCTTCTAACCTAATGACACAGCCTTTCACCACCTCCCTGCCATGGTCCACCCGCCCTCACCCCCCAACCCATTTTTTTTAAAAAATATACTCATTTCAAACCCCCTTCAGATTAATTTAGCAGGCATTGCCTCATGCCTGACGGGAGGAGGACTCATTGATAATTTATGGAAATATCTACTATAATCCAAGGGAGATGACTTTTTTTCCAGCTTTGTGCATCAATAGATAATCAAGGCCTTCAAGCAGCCTTAGCTTCCCATTACCTCGGGCAAGAGAATTCCTGAAAGCATGCCTCCAGGGCACCTGAATTATATCCTCCATTAGGGGAGGAAAAGCTTTCTGCATTCCACCTATAACACTCCCCAGAACCTTTCCTGTTTATTTCTGCTGTATGAAAGCAGAAGCATTAGGAACAGGATTTTTTAAGTGAAGACTTATGTAGATACAATGGAGAAACCTTTCAAGCGCGAGCCAGATCACCTCCTTCAATCCCGAGCAGTGACCTATCCCAAATAAAAGGTTTCTGTTACATCATTAGCTCAAGCCAAAAACAGCCTTGGCTTAATGCACAGTTTGTTCTTCCTACTGTTTTTAGGCAAATACTGCTACTTTACTCCCATCTGGGAGGGAAATTACACTGCTGGGCTGTAATCTAAGACAAGATTTTCATTGGAAGCAAATGCTTTCAATCCAGTGTAAATACTGGTGTATGTTCAGAAAAGCCTAAAACAATAAACCCTGGCCTCGACCGACACAAGTTAGAGAAAGTGAAAAGCAGGGAGAGGATAAGAAAGCGCCTGGCTATCCTCGGAGCAAATGCTTCAGTAGACTCCTGTAAATTGTTTAACCTCTTCCACTTTTTTTAAATGGAAAATTGATCCCGTAAAGACTGAAACCACAGAGAGAAGTCTAAATGGTCAATTGTGGATTTTAGTATTTCCATCTACTTTGCAACTTGATACGCTCACCTCTGTGAGGTCTCCAGAGATTCCCCCCTCCTTTTCTTTTTTCCCCCTTCTTTTCCTTCTTTTAAAGATCTCTAAACAAACTTGAAGCACCACTGACCAGCCACACGGTAGCAGCTACGAACTGCATTTGTAAAATGTCGGTGGCAACTCTGTTCCTGAAGTTGACTTCTCCTGCCGCCAAATGAAGGCGAACTGAAAAGGTGGAAATAATCATAGAAATGATGCTAGTCCATAAACAAGCTTACAGCCTCATTAGTATAGCGGGAGGCTCCGCTGGGTGATTTATGCTTGTTTTGCTGATGCCATGAGGAAATGCCATAGGGCAACTTTAGCCAGCTGCTAATGGTTTCTGACAGCTTCTTAGCAACTAGTGCAAGCAACGCCGTGGCGTTTGCTAGTGACAGAAAGCGAAAATGTCATATTATCTGCCCATGTGTCACGAAGTCCGTGTGGCAATTAACTAGTAGGCCAGTGACTGAGGGGCCACGGGCTCTTCGGAATGGCCCATGGCTATTTGGGGTCAAAGCGGGCTCGCCGCTCGCCTTTATGCCGCACATATGCACGGGTGTGTGCATGATCCCCATCGTGCTCCCGCTGCCCCGCCCGCACATCGCTTTGGTCCCTCTGCATCCTTTGTCCATGGAGAAACTCCGTCTCACTTTCTCTTTAGGCATGGCGTGACATTATCAGAGGAACTGCAAGTAATCTGTCTTGATATGATGGTTGGAAATGGCACTTTAATTGGCAATACCTGATTCCCTGGTTTTGAGTGCTGGATCCGAAGGTGCTAGCTGTTTTTCTGCTCGCTCGCAAATTAGTCTAAAAGGATTTAAGATCACTGAAGCAGACTCGTTGCCTTGTCAAATTGCTGGGAGCACAGCAACTCTGCACAGCAACTAGATGCTATTTAAAAAAAATAACCAAACCCACAAATGCAGAGCCTGTAAGGAGCAGAAGGAGAGCCCGGACTCGGCACTCCTGCTCCCTGGCGAGCAGAACCAGGCGCTATATGTCAAACTGTCAAACCTTTCAGCGTGGCCATCTGCCCTTTCAAATAATATTTAAGAATTGTTTTTACACAATTTTTTATAGGCCATGGTCTAGTGAAAGAGGCCAACCAACAAAGAAAGGAATTTGTACTACAATTCGTCCGTGGACGATTTCTTGCCAGACCTGGGCCAGTCCCCATGGAGCGAGGCAGGTGACCTGTGGCAGCTCCCCGGCTGCTGGGGAGCTCCGATTTCAAACGCCCTCAACTCCAGCATCCCAGAGTTGCCTATTTAAGCACACCCAGGCATTTAGGCCGTGCTATCTTGTTCCTTTCAAGAAAGGATAAAGCAGCATTTATCGTATTCAGCCCTGCTGAATGGCTCAGACCGGCCATGCCAGCAGGGGTTCCTCTCACTGCGTTCCCCGCTCCGCTGTCATCGCCCCTTACGACTTCCCTTCCCCTCCCACTCCCCCAAAAATCAGAGGCGGAAGCAGCAAAGGGCAAGCGACTTTACAGCAGCCCCTCGAGTGGGTAATGCTCTCTTTGTCCCTGCTGATATGTTATAAACCTTTGTTGACAAAATAGGTGCTTCTGGAGAGCAACTTGGCACAGGCACTCGCCTTCAGCAGCCACGGTCGTGGCAGGAGTTTCCTGGTGATTCAAAGTCTCCCTCACTCCCACACCAAACCCAAATTAAATGTCATCACCCTGCGACGCTGCAAAGTCTGGCAGTGTGGCACAGCTGGGCAACTTTCAGCCACTCCAGCTCCCAAATTTGCTCTCAAACCTCAACCATCGCGGCTGTCCAGATATGACATAAATATTCCCAATCGCAAGTCATGGACATTTCTGAAAGGTTGGGAAATTCAGACGTCCTAAAAGCCTTGACTACAAAATCCATGCCTCTGCATGAAGCTCTTTAGACGAACGCCCTCAAATGATTTTAACTGACCAGAAACCTCAGTTCCAAGTTGCAAATACAGCTTTTCTAAAAGAATCTTCACCAGATGTAACAGGTTATTTCTCACTCCACATAGCCCTGCCCTACTCTCAAGTCTGCATTTGGAGTACAAGTATTTTCTATGTCAAAGAAAAGCAGACTATTCTAAAATCCTGCCTCCTATTCCTCTGACAGAGATCTGAGAGAGCTTTTGGGGTCTACAGTTCAATTTTCTGGGAGGGGGTAAGAGCAGGGCACAGGCTTTGCTGAGGTGCACCAAACAATATGAACACTTCCAGCTTATACAGTCCAGTTCTAGATAGGCATCTAAATACACAGCTTTAAGGAGTTCACAGGAGCAATATGTAAAAGATGTGCACCCAGAAGCCCTAGGAAAGGCCTGGAGCAACTTTTAAGTGGACTGACTAAAAGCTCCTTATGTTCAACTTATTTGTGTGTGTCCAAATGTCTCCTGTTAAAAACAGTTTCTGCCTCACCACAGTTTGCATTTACTTTTGCATTTCATGAGCTAATATAATTTAAATATACACTGTGTTTGGACAAAAACTGTCGACTTCTGTACTAGATTTATAATGTGTTCAGTGCTATGAACTGAAACACCTAACACAATGGCCTAAAGTTCATAGTCTTTTCAGTAGCATCTTTTTTTTTTTTTTTTAATTCTATCCTATTTTTCCTGCAAGCATTTAGACACAAGTTCCTCAAATTCCTGCTTCTGCTAGCATGAGAAATCCTGAATTGCCTAAGCCAAATATTTAACTGTTCACTGTCCACCCACAGCTCTGTTGGTTCCTTTCTCTTTTAACTATTCTAAGAACCAAAATTTCTTTAGCAACCTTTCCAGGTAACTGGTAAGGAAGATTTATTAGCTTCAAGCAAAATAATGTACTAGAGAGATTTTAAATGGCAAAATTGCTTTCCTTAACCTTTCTTCTGTGCTGTATACCAATTTAGAGTAACTACTGTAATTTCCACAGCTTTACCTATGTTATCCCTTACAGAAACAAAACTCCAGTTTGCTGGATACCCACACATCCACCACAACCACTTTTTGTGGAGCAAAGCCAGGCTTAAGTGTGAAATTTTCCTATAAGGTACAAAACTATGAATTCTCAAAAAAAGCAGGTTCACGGATGCAACAAGCTTTTCTGTGAAGCAAGAGAGATAGAACAAGGATCACCACTTCAGACCACCAGCTTTGCACAGTCTTGAGCAATCAAAGAATGTGGAAATTTCTTTATATGTATAAATTTTTCAATTTTTTTCTGACACAGCCAGCTCCAACTTGGCACAGGAATGTGGTGAGCAAAAGTCACACCCAAATGACACTGATGTGAGTCAGTGCAGCTATTATTCATGTCCACAAGTACTGAAGGACAAGTTCACTACTCAGGAAGTGTCATTCCTCCTTAGAGCAAGGTGGCTAAGGAGGCAAGCTGAGCAGCAGAGGGGCTGAGTGCTCAGGTAAGCCAGGAGAGAGCTGGAAGGCACTGACACAGTCTGTGGGTATGTGCCCAGCAGCTAAACCAAGCTGTATCTATCCACTGAGGAGAAACAGAAGTTTTAACATTAAAAGGCATTTAAGTTTAGAATATTTCCCTAAAACACATTATTTTAAAATTTAAACACACATGCATATATGGCATATGTAACATTAACCCACTGACGGCTCTCAGTCTGCCAATGCCCCAGCAAGGCACACGAGCTGAGAATGGGACTACCAGCAAAAAGGTACTTCAGAAAATTCAAAGTAACTATAAGATTTCTTTATTGGGAAAAGCATTTTCTATTATTTTGGATCCATGGTTAGTCAGACATGAGGAAGCACCCACTCCTGGAGCTCCTGGAGTCAATGGCAATCATCTCAGCACACTGAGTGGCCTACAGAATGCCCCAAAAATAATTTACAGTGATGATGTAGCTCTGCTCGTGAATTTGGAAAGTGGTGTTGATGAGGGACCTTTTTTTTTTTTTTTTCATATTCCTTAAGGAGAAAGCCTTCTCAAATATACTTAATAAAAAGTTAATGAGGAACAACAAGGTTGAAAATGAGCATTAGAAAGGAACAAATACCACGTGTCTGGGGGTGCACACATCTCTTAAGGAGATGCAGTACATTTTTCATGCAAGAATTCAGACAATGACATAAACAGTGGGAAGCTGCCAGTCACAGACAGTATCCATATTTACAAGATACTAAAGGACACAGTTGCAAAAATATCCTACACAAATATTCGCAGATAGCGAAACCTCAAAAAGTACAAATTACACTCTGGCATTTCACAAATTTTGAAGTTTTTTCTTGAATCATTGGACTTTGTTCTTCAGAGACAGGAGCACCTTTTTCTAGGAACTCAACCATCTTTTTTTTAACTTGAAGTCCCTTCAGGCAAGCAACGAGCAAATTAGTTGTCTATGCAAAGAGTAAAAACTGCACTGACAAATAGTGGAGGAAAACCCATAGATTTCACTCATTTTCATTTCTTTGGCAGCTTTCTATAGTTGAAATGAAGGAAACCTCTTACACCAGGTAGCACTTCTTAATGAGGTTCAGAAAACTACATTATTATGAGTAAGTTCTGACATATTTCTGGAGCTGTGCATCGCTGAATGAAATACTAAAAAGAAAGCAATTCATTGTATGGGAAGCAAACAACTTTCTGCTGCCAACAACAAAAGTTTACTTTGAGAAGTTGGAAGCAAATACCCTACAGAAAAATATCTGGTAAAACAGAAAAACATCCTGCTTTAACCAAGATGCTAAAGGCCTTAAAAAAGTCAGGTTTTTTTTCCCCCTAACCTAAAAGCCAGCACGATGACTCTACAACTTCTTGGGAAAAGCTGTTTTTCAGTCATCCTCTCTTCTGTTCAAACACAGGTCTTTTTTATGAAACCTATTCTCTCCAGCCTCATCAGGAGAGACAGTCCCACCAGTTGCATTCTCCATGAAAAGTCAACTACACATGACTGAGACACAGGTAAATCCTCCACTGGATTCCAGCAGACTTGCTCCTGTGTAAAGCAGGAGCACAAGAAGCAGCAGGAGCACAGGACTGTTCCACCATGGGGGAAATACACCCAACTAATGCCCCAAATGGCCATGAGGTCAACTTCTGTAAATCTCTATAGCTCCTTAACAACTGGCTCTATCTTTGTGTTTATCCAGCTCCTAAGACACTTGACTCTTGGACTGAGCACAAGCAGCTATAAGAGGCTCAAAGCAAAGATCAGAAGCATATCACATATAAACTAAGGGACGTGTTATCTGTAGGAACAGTTTATTATGTGGAGCATTTAAGTAGGCTTCCTTCCCTAAATGTAGCTAAATTGCCTTGGGCCCTACCTACATGCCTGCTCCAGAGGAGAAGATGCTGTAGATTTCCAGTTTTACAACAGAAAATATGTGTCATAACCTTGACATTGTCCAAATAATTCAAAATGAGATTATTCTATTGAAAATAGTTCAAAAAAAAAACCAAAAAACCAAAAAAAACAAACCAACTTGGGCAAGATAAACAAAAATATTTGGGGTTGTTGAACAAAACAAAAGCATTTTACTATGGGCCAATTCAAGACCAATCAGTGCTGGCCCAAGCTGCAATTTGCAGAACTATAATTTAGATACTGTTTGCCTCAAATCCTCTTTTGCAGAGCTGGATCCCCCATGCCACAAGAGTCCTCCAGCCATAATGAACACGAGAGGTTTAGTCCAGCTGCAGCTCAGGCAAGTCAGGATTCATGACCTACCAAACCCACATCAGATATTTCCCACTGGAAGTTGCCATGTGGTTTGTGTCAAGTAAAAAAGTTCTTGTGGATACGCAGTGTATTTCCTCTACTGCCATCCACTTTAAAATGGCAAAGCCAAAATATTTTCCCTCTGCCCAGTCCATCAGTTACGGCAATTGACAATAAAAACCAAGACACAAATGAAAGAAAACTGATGCTGAACTTCACTTAGCATGCCATGGCTGCATCACATACTCTATTTCCCCACATACAGTGACATATACTGTAACTTTGCAACTGCAAAAGGCAGCTCTGAAAGCAATGAGAATAAAATGGCCTCATCTCATCTACCTTTCCTCTTTTGACAGTAACAACATCTCCACTGCGATTGTAACAGCTTTATAAAGCTCCACTTGCACAAATCCCAGCCACTGAACCCTCCTGATTGGGCAGCTAGTGAAAAAACATCTGGCCTTATGACACAAATTAACTATTTCCCTGTACTTAAAGCAAGAGGAAGATAATTTTGATTTGTTATGGAGTATTAATCCAAAAACCTTTGTGAGGCAATTCCCACTGTACCTGTGGGAATTCCACCCTGTGTTTCACAGCTACAGAAAAGAGGGCAGAGAAGAGGGTTGGCTGTGTCCACCCAGAAGAATCACTTCCACAAGCTGTCTTGGAGGTCCACGTGCCTGCTGGCCTAAACTACTGGGCAGAGAGGGTCAGAACAACAGGGAGCTGTGAACCTTCCAGTGCCTGGGCTTCATATGAACAAGGCAAAAGTTGGATCCAAAACAATTATACTTCTGTTTTCTAAGGAACTATAACAAACATTTGCAATCATGAACTGAATGGATGGCATTTGGACTCCACCATTAATTTCCTCCCCTCACCCTGTCCTAGAGCTGTCTGGGATGCTCAGAAGCAGCCTGCTTTGCCCCACAAAGACAAAACCTTATGTTACCATGCCCATCATGAACTCAGGAAAAGCCCCTGAACTATAAAATATGCACCCCTCTGCCAGACCTTTCAAGGGAAGGGTGTACACAGAATTAATGTTTTTACCCACTGCTCCTTGCTATCCAGCACCCTAACTCCACTGCTCTTGTTGCTCCATCAAAGGTGATTCCTCTGGAGTACCCATGACAACAGTGGGAGGCTGCTCCTCAGGAAGGGGATGAGGAGCCAGAAAGAGTAAATTTGGAAGAGCCAAGCTCCCATAAAATTTCCTTCCACTACTGCTCCTCTCCCAGCACAAAAAGCAAATCTGCTGTGATGAGGTGGCACTTAAGAAAGGCACAGTAGGAAAAAGCAATGCTGAAGTCGGGCTTCAATGCAAAGGCATGGTGACATTGGGTCTGATGGCCAGCCAACAGGCACACTGCTGCCACTCACACAGCTCCTGCTGCCCTCTGCTCTGCCCTGACATTCCTGTGGCTCCACAGGGCGACAGGAATCAAGCCATGGCCGTCACCATGGTGATCAGGCCACTAACTCTTCTGCTGAAAACGCTTTCCCCCTAAATATTCCTTGGGTATGGGGAAGTGGGGTGGCACTGAGGGGCAGGTCAGGGTACACCCTCTGCACATCCAAGTGGCTGCTGTGAACCCAGCCCCGCAGCAGAGCCTGAAAATTCAGAGGGCTGGGAGAGCCCTTCAGAGAAATAACAGTGATGGGGAGGTGGTCTCGACCCTGCTCCCTGTGGTTGGCCACTGGCCAGCAGGCTCAGGTCCTGATGTCCCATCCAGGCAGTGACAGTCCTTTCAGGCATTTCAGTCCTGAAATGTGGTAAGCAAGTTAGCACTTCCCCTTAGGCTCCAACTTCATGTATTCCTGACACTGCTATGTTTTTGGCTTCCTACGGCTTTCTACCACAGCTTCTGGTGTTTTGATGTTTGATTTACAGTGCAGTTACAGTTTAAGGTGTGGGCTTTTTCCAAATTAAAACAAACAAACAACAAATCCAAATGCAAATCATCCAGAAGCAAATAGGTCTTAGAGTCCAAAACACACAATGAAGCTGAAAGAAAAGTCAGGTCAATGCTGGAGACTTAAAAACTTTCCCTGAGTATCACCTACAGGTGCATGTTCACCTTACTTTTATCTCTTTCATCTTCCATCACTACATATTCCTAGATATTACCTGCCTAGAATTACCTTGAATAGGCAAACTGATAGGAGGAAAGGGACAAGCTTCTGGTGCACCCCAGAATTTGATTATTAATTATGTCACTACATCTCACGGTGTCAGTTCCAGCTGTGAGAGTATGAAGGAAAAGAAGGAGTTAACTCAGCTATTTCCAGCTCATGTCTTTGACTCCATAAGAGTGTTTAACCAAAATCCCACAGAAATCCCAGAGCAAAGCTGGGTCATAGCAAAAAGCCATCCATATCTTAAGAAAAAAATAAACAAAAATGCATACATCCTTCAAGAAGTCAGCCAAAATTATTTCTGGTTTCTTTTTCAACTCACAGCATTTGTCATTATCTCTAAGAGCAACAGCAGTAGAATTGTGTAGAAAGCAAAATCTGCAAAAGCTTTCAGTAATTTGATGTACTTCAAGTGACATGAATGAGTAACCAAGGAAGCTAAAGAAAACCTCAGGTTCTAGCAGGCTGAAACCACAAGCATCAGCTTCCCCATAGCAGGTATAGACCACAAGGAAGAAGAATCTCACTTTTCTGATGAAACAACCACATCCTTGTTGAAAGGGCTGAGGACCTCGTCTCACCCCTTCCACCCACCAGTGATGGAGGAGGACTCTCACCTGCCCAGCTCACCGCTCCATCCATCTCCTCCTCAGGCAGAGCCCACAGAATCACCAGCTCCACCTTCCTAACTGCCAAATATCCTGCTCAGCTGCTACCCTCTCAGCTGAGGCTAACAAGGAATACATTTCTGCTGTGCTCCCCATCCTTTTCACCTCAGCTTTCAGGATGTGCTTCTCAGCTGATGTGCAAGGACACAGCGCATGCAGAAGCCAATGCTGCACCGGGTCAAACCCCAGCAATGTCCCCGTGTCCTTCCTGCCCATGCAGATATCAAGGAAGGTTTTACAGGCATCGCTTGCCTCATAAAGGAAAAGACAGACTTTTCTAAGCATCCTGTAAATGCCAGGAAAAGAGAAGAATGGACAGGAAATGAAAGGAACAACCTGGAAAGGAGAACGGAAAAGCAGGAGACCTTGGCTCCAGGGAGAGAGCTGACCACAGTTTTAGCCCTGCCTTCATCTATAGAAGATGTTTGCTTTTATTAATCATGGAAAAAATGCGGTGCGTGAGCTAAGTCAGCCCCTGGGCAGATTTAACTTGGGTGACCTGAACTTACTCTGCAGATCACCATAGGTCTCTCTGACCTTGGCAGTGACACAAGGATCATATTTTCTCCTGGATGAATTACGCTGGAATAATTCTGCCAATGTATTAGGCATAAATAGCCTTTTATTTAGGACTGTGAAAATACATTCTCTCTTTCTGCCTCTCACCTTTCCAAACAAAATCTATTTATTGGAATAAGGAAAACCCCACCCTTCATTAAGGTCTGGGTACACATCTCAAGGGCCAGACAGAAGCTTGGCTGCTTCATGCTCATGGCAATGTGTTTTCAGACGTTGCCTTCAGCAAGATGCATTTTGGAGTTAACTGGTAAGATTTGTTGCTTTTGATTGGAGTGGTCACCCTGCACATTTGCAGATGAATATACAAATACTTTCAGACATGACAGAGGTGGTAAATTTAGGTCAACAGTGGGAATGTTCAGCTTCAATCACTAAAACAGAAAACACAATCCTCAACATACATCTACAAGCTAGTGAAGAGCAGCTCTGTGAAAACCAGCCAAGCTGCACTGAGATAAGCAAAAAATCCCCCAACACCCACATCTCAGCCTTGCAGAAAATTGACCAGTTTGGAAGGAACAGGTAAACAGTGTGTTCTTGGACAAGAGTCAGCACAGTTTGGATGATGCAGACCTTTCCGTTCAAGAGTTGCACTGGTTTTTGTGTCTGGTCACTTGAGGTCACACCACAGAGCTCTGAGGCTCTGCAGAAGCTCTGCATGTTTCCTCCCCATAACGGAGGTGGCTAAAGTGGCTATTAAAATCAGTTGTTATTCTGATGCCACCTGAGTCTTAATTGCTGAAAAAATGGGGATTACAACCACAGAAAGTGCTTTCTGGCACTGGCTAAGGAAGTATCAGTTTTTGAGGTCAGAATAACATCCCTTAAAAATATGAATCAGAGTGGTTCTTTCATACTGCAATTTGATAAAGGCAGGCAAAACATTAGCAGACTACTTTGATGAAGGTCAGGACAGCTTTGTAATATATATATATATATATTAGAAACGTGCTTAGATGTGTGAAAGAAAGGAAAGAAAACGCTTGAAAACCTGTATTCAAATTATCCAGGAGCAGTCAAATAAATCCTAGCAAATACTATCTCCCTCTTCCACTCTGAATGAGTCTCTTCTAATGAACTCATTACATGTTGAGCAAACACCATTTTCCAGCTGTGTGTTAGCTGCTTTCTTCCTCCACACACAACTTTTGCTCTATGATGCCTTAGGACTTTCAGGCAAGTGTGTCAGCCTGAAGACTGGGTCACCAAGGCTTGCCAGGCAGAAAAGCAGGTCTCCAGTCACGGGTCTGCACTCTTTCCCATTCCAATTCTGGAACAATACTCACTGATGCCAAAACAGGTGATTCTCTTGAGACTGGAAAAGGCTTTCACAAATACCTGCGAATCATCTGAGCAGTCACCAACAATGCCAGCCTCTGAACCATTGCTAATCATGATGCTGGTTTCTATGCAAAGCAACTCTGAATTTTGTCATTTTAAATGCCTGACCAGCTGCACCTGCAATTCATGGCTGAGGCAGATGAGGAGACAGATTTTCATCTATAATCATAGGCTGAAATTCAAAGTTCAGCTAAAAAGCATTCTCACCTATACTTAACAGTTTTTATGGAAAATACTTTGACATAAGCACCATATTTGCAATGAATATGATCTCAGCAGTGACCTGAACAAGTGAATATTGACCTGGAGAGGGCAATTGCCTGTAAGATCATGGGGAGGCTATCCTTTATGCTCACCCCTTACCAGCCTAGGAGATTCCATGCATATTCAAAGCTGCACATGAACCTCACCAAAAAGCATGAAAGGAGAGGCTCAAGATGGCAGGTGCACATCCAAAGATTACTTGAGCTATAAAGAAGTATCTGTGCTGGTTATGACTCCTGCAGAGCAAGCAGAATGGATTACAAGAAAGCCTCTGCCAGGACAATCCTGGAAACACCTCACTCAGCTCCCTTCCCTGGGTTTACCCCGGAGAGCCATCCCCCAAGATCCCAGATAAGGCAAGCTGACAAGGTGCTGAATGAAAGCCCACACTGCTGCTGCCAGTAACCCTCCCTCCACGCCTGCAAACTTCCAGCACTACCCTTAGGCTTTGCACTCACAGCCTCCCAAGGAAGCAAGCCCCAGATTTCATGTTTCTGTGCACAGTAGAGACACAGTGCACAGATTGGAAATATTTTTCAAGACAGCATCCAAAGTGGACTTGAAAATGGAAACAAGAGTTCAATATTCTGCATAAAAATTATTAACCTCTTACCTCTCTACCTCATGTGCTAGTCAGGATTGCTACAAATACGTCTACAAAAAATGAAGTGGAAAAATGAGCCATTTTGAATGTGCATTAGTACACTTAATCTGTACATCTTGTTAGTTTGGAGCAGAAGTAGGTTAAACTCTGATTTCACATTTAAAAGCAGAGAGAGGTTCTGACAGATACAGTGCCAGCTGCCAAAGGACCCTGTGCCCAAACAGCACAACAAAGCTAAATATGGCCATTCCTACCACCTCAGCTCAGCAACAGGTTTTGCTTCAAGGCTTCCCTCATGGAGCCTCCCATCTCATGCAAGACCTCAATGATTTTTAGTTGGAGGCTGAGAAAAGTGCTGCCACACAGCTTCAGAAGCCTCATTCATCATATTTTATATTTAAGTCCTCAGCTCCCCGAGTCATACGAGAACCTTCATCCAAAACCACGTATGCACTAATAAAGCAAGCAACCTCTTGAAGTTAGAAAAAGCTGGAATCCTGGCTTCTTGACAGCTGGGCATGGGAATAGAGACACTAACCTCCCCCCAAATAATAATAAAAATAAATAAAGTGTATGTATGTGGTTTTTTCTACGAATGCCAAGAATTTTGAACGCTTCAGTTACCCATGCAGGTCTGCAAACACAACAAATGTCATGAGATGCTCAGACCACTGTGCTCAGGAGCTGCAGAGGACACAGCCTCACTTACACATACAATACCTGAGCCCACTCCTCTAACCTTCAGCAGTACAAGACAATTTATTCTGCTTCCCCACAAAGAGCAAACATTTCCTTCCTAAAGGAATGCCAAGTTTTAGCACAGTTTCATCCCTCCTCACTCTAAGCATTTAAGTCAGACTGCCAAGCTAAGTGTCTGAACGAGATGATTACTCCTCCCTGAGTCCCTTCACAGTCAATGGAGAGAAGGAAACTCTCGGGAGGGAAATTCAGGACTGAGATGGCTACAAGAAGATGTGCACTACCAGCTCTGAATACTGCACAGAACAGTAAAAACTTACAAGCAGCAATGCTCTAGCAAGGAAACTGTGGCTAATGAAGACTGAATATGCTCATCTCTGTTTCTAAGCAAGATCTGGACTTCAGGGCTCTTTCTAAAATTACTCAGGATGGAAAGGCTGAATTTAGCTCCCATCCATCACCTTATCACAAGAATACAACCTCATGCTTCCTGCCACAGAGAATCTGGGAAAATGTAAAATTCTACCTCTTATCACCAAATCATAATTAATTTCTTCTTCCTATTTTGCCTTACTTGAGAGAGGAAAAAAAAAAAAAGCCCTCCTTGATAGATAACTAAATTTATGTCTTACCAAACTGAATGTAAATGCAAGAAACAGGAAGTTTTTACTTGGAAACTGGAATTTCAAGCACTCAGTGGCAAACAATGAAGCAGAGAGATAAAGATGCAATGGCAATGGTGGGGGACAGACCTGCCAAGCTTCCTGCCCACGCTGACTCAAGAGCATGTGTCCTACCATGATACGGACTGGCCACACCACTTGCTTTTATTTTGGCAATTGGTATTTGTTCCTGTGAAAACCCCTATAAAAACAAGGCAGAAGACCAGACAACAGTAGACTCTCCATCTCTTATAGCCAGATCCTTTACTTAACACTTTAGCAAAAGATGTAATCAGCAGATCTTTGTATAAAATCTGAATTTATACAATTCTCTCTCCAGCGACGAGGATTGTGTTACACTCTCCAGCACCCGCCAGATCAGAGCATCCAGTCTTCCCCATCACTTCAAGAGATTGAACTGATACTTGAAAGCACATTTGCTATTATCTACTCCAGCCCTTTGGAAACGACATTACACAGATACACAGACAAATATTGCCACTCTTTTATTATTCCTGATGCTCCCTTGCTTGTAATATCTGAGAAGTTCCCAGGTCAATGGGATTACTTTATCTTCCTCCCCTTTCCTTTATCTCTTCCCTCACCCCACAGGTATCCATGTCCAAATGGGACACTTCAGCAGGGGGTTTGCTTGACCCAGGTCACTCGAAGGTCAAGCTTTTCACCACTTGCTAATGCAAAGCTTCCCCCCAGCCCTTGCAACCCCAGGGGTCTGGGCACCCCTCCTCACACACCCCTCTCCTGGCCACGGGTGCAGATGGAGAAGGCAAACGCTCCTCACTGAACACGGAGAAGCAAAATCCTCCCCCCATATGGAAACAAGAATATGTTTTGTGTTTTTAAATAAACAAAGCAAAGGGAGAAGCTCATGAAAAATCAGCTCAGCAGCGCCTTTATTCCCGTACCAAACTTGAAGGATGGGAGGCTTAACTAGTTAGGAGCAACTCAGACTATATTTCTGCCTACCAGAACAAAGTTCGATTTTTATTTAGATTGATTTTAAGATTTACATGCGAGAAATGGGTACAATTGGATCAAATATGTACTAAAATAAATTGTTGACTCCCATGAAAGCCAATAAACCCAAAACAAATTTCACAGATCTCATCTACCAGCGTTTGAGATTTGTTTTATTTCGTTATTTTGTATGCATTTACAGAGCAGAAATTTGCTTAACTCTGTTCCACTTTTCTTTTACTGAAACAATAAGACTCTCTGCAGAATATTTTCGACTTGAATATTATCACCAGGATAGCATATGGCAAACTAGCAGCAGGCAGTTTATCTTCATCCTCTTTGTAAGCTAAAATTAGCACAATGCTTTTGCAACAGCATATGATGTATTCAGACCAGTACGATACACCTAATACAACTTCAGATCCATCCCTGGCTAACCTCCAATATCCAAGTAAATTGATTGCTAATTTTAACTGAGTATTAATGTGTTTAGTATTGAGTTGGCATTTATCAACTTGAGAGGCACTTTTAAGTTTAATACTGTCATTTCACATACACCAACTACAACTGTAAATAAAATTTGTGTACTGGTAACACATAGCATTTCAATTCATCTGCATGGAGCAATTCTAATTTTTATTAATACATTATGTATGGAAAGCCATGCTGTAAAATTGCGTAATATGCATATTCTGCTTTTCAGTGATGAAATATAATTAATGGTGGTGAAGAGCTGATATACCCATGTCATGACTAACATGCTCCTCCTGCAGCCTGTTAGCTGGTTACTTTATTGGGATTAAATTCAACTAAGTCACCAACAGCCTTTGGCTGAAATTAAACCAAGTCATCACTTTACATTTCTTGATGAGGTGGCTATGCCAGCCCTCTCTGCTCTTCAGCCTGGTAAATTATGGCCACCTCAGGGGTTTTTTAGCTGGATTAAATATGTGGTGAGACACTAATGTTAGCACTGCTTCCTAATTTGTTTCTTGTAGCTGTAACACCAAGCAACTTAGCACAACGCTCCTCGTAAAGGAAATTTGAAAGGTTCTAAAAGGTTCTAAAAATGCCTTGTGCTTCACAAGGGTGGTTGTTTTACCGCCTTCCTTGCCAGGTTGACAGAATAAGAAAGTGTAGTAGTAGGAAGTAGTCACATCCAAGCACGTATACGAACAAACACACTCACAAACAATAAATATTTATAGACTGACATCCAAAGATTTTGTGGCTCGGGCTGCTCATCAACAGAACATCCCTCTGCTTTCCTACAGCCCATTACAGAGCTACAGTACAAAACCATAGCAGGTCTGTCCAATAGTTACACTGAATTAACATCACCACTATTCCTGCTTTTACACAGCTGGCCTCATGCAGAATTTGCACAGGGTTAGTGCAGACAGATACAAAAAAAAAAAAAAAAAAAAGCAAGGAGGAAGGATCCTGCACAAAAGCCTCTCCTGGGGCGTTCTCATTGCCACAGGCAGGATGAGGGGACAGGAGAGATAAATAGATGCTTTACTAAGTGGGGAAAGGACAAGAAGTACAGAAAGAATACATTTCAACTCCACTTTGTTGTCTTTTTTTGCCTGTGCTGTCATTTGCCTGCATCTAATCCCCTGCTCTTTAGCAAATAGTTGCTACACTCTGACGATACAGTGCCCTGAAACTTTAACCCCATTTTAAATGACACTTAACTTCGATGCTGACCTCATTCCCTCTTTCCCCTGCTCTAGGAAGGCATTTAATGCAGTGCATGTGCTATAATCCAGGGCCCCAAGCACGAACTCCACCATGGGGTTTCTCCCTCAGTGCTGTGCAAGGAGGGAGAAAGGGAGGAGATTCTCTTGACACAGCAATGAGACCAACAAAAGATTCTCCATCCTACAAGCCTTGCTTCCCTGACCTTCACTTGCTGACCAGAGAAAGCTAAGATATGCCTTCTTTGAGGTCCATCAGGACACTACAGACTCCAGAATATATTTAGCATGCATCCATGTGACACTGCTATTCAGAGCACTGGGAAGATTTCAGAATAAGTTAGGGTATGTCTGCCACCATTAGGTCTTTTCCAAGGGCATAAGTGGTGTCTTCTAGTAGATCTTCTCCTGTCCTTTTGCAAAAGATGTACTTACAACCTGGAGACAATACACAGAATTGGGGTTGCAAGGGCCATCTCTCACCCACAGCACAGAATCAGCCTCATGAAAACTTAGGACTAGGGGACAAGTAGTTGAAGAGGTTGTCCCCACTGTATTTTTATTTATTTACACGCTGTTTCTTATTTCCCACACTGTTGGCAAAGAGCAACTGCAAAATCTGCGTGAGATTTTAAATTCTCAAGAGAAACAAACAAGCAAACAAACAAAAAATACTCATAATATTTATAATAGGTAAATAAGTTATATGTATATATATTTATATACTGGCTCTTAGATGCCAGAGTGATGAGGAAGTTCCCAAACCACAGAGGGAGGCAGGGTGGCAGTGCCTATCCTGATGTCACCCTGCTCCCACTGCACATCACGGGCCCAGCCACGCTCTCCCACGTCCTTTCTCACCTTCCAGGCCTGAGCAGCAAAAGTTGAAGCACATCAAACCAAAGGCTACGTGGAGGAGGCATCATGGCTAAAGAGCCAAAACAGAAAGCTGGAAGACTTTACCAACAGCACCCTCTTCCAAAGCCCTGCCAGAGCAGTGTCAGGCATTTGCTTAGTCAGAGCCCTACGATCCCACCCCAGCTTGGGCAGAAGGGACATCAGGCATCTCCCTCTGGTATTTCTCATGTCACCAGCTAGTGGGTCACCAGGCCAGTGAGAAGTGGTCCCCGATGAATTATAGGATGACAGGTGGCTCTGACACCGCCACTGCTGCAAGCTGCAAAGGCTGCTCTGATTGCCCAAAGTCCATATCTCGTTCATGAATTTAAAGTTGGAAGAAAAATGAAAAAGAATAGCAATCATAAAAGCCCGTGTGCATCAATGTGCCTAGAAAAAATTATGTCAGCATCTTTACAGCGCTGATCCTATTAATTAATCCCTTGAAGAATGGCCCCTCGCCCACAAACATATAATGCAATGCCAGCTTAATCTTACCTAAAAAAAATTACAATGCAATAAGATTACTCGTCTGACTCTGCTAACTGTTACAGCACTGCTTAATCCTGCATTTCAGAGCTTTAACAAGCTCCTACAATACTGTACAGAGTTTATCAGAGCAGCTGCCGAGACAAGAAGGACTTAATGTTTTAAAGAATATAATTCCACTGTCTTCTGTGCTTTTTACATATAATGTTTATTCAGTGACTTTCATCCTGAAAGATCTCAAAGCCTATTGCCTTCTCCTGTTTCCATTGAAGTCTTCCTTTCAGGTTTTCATATTAGAGCAGGATTAGAAATAAATATATATAAATATACATATGGGGGGTTATAGCAGGAAAATTTGCCGGGGCGGGAGTTCATCCCTCCCTCCCATTTCCCAAAGGCAGCTGGGAGGGGCACTACCAAATTGGCCCCCTTCTACCAAAAACCTGCAAAGGACCCCATGTGGGACCTTGCCTGAAGAAGTGGGTGCAAAATTGACCTATGAAAGGATCACCTCTCCATCCCTGTAATAACTTGGCTTTCATCCCCAGACTGTCCTCCCACCGGCACAGCCCCAGTCTGACAATATCCACTCACAGCCACACATTTTCCAGTCTTTGCTGGCTGCAGACATATTAAGCTTCCCATGGAATAGGAGAATAAAGCTCTGCTCCCTCCCTGTAATTATCAAATCAGCCCAAAAATGAGGAAGAATTGAGAATCCTCATTATAGCACATCATAAAACACGGCGAGGTCTCGTGCTCGCTGTCTGTTATTGGCGCAGTCTGCCAACAAAACTTTTCAAAGAGCTCAGGAATTCATGTTTGCAGAGATATTAAAGTCATAAAAGGGGAAATTTGGATTTTATTTTCCCACAGTCTAAATGAAGGTGAACCAAGCAAATTTGGCAAAGAGCGCTAGTCAGATGCCATTTCCCACAGCAGCGTGGTATTTTCCTCTGGGAATAAAACATTTTCCTTCAACTACTGTTTATAACTCTTATCAGTTCAACAGCAATAGAGCCATCAAGTCCAATATCTTGTGGAAAAAAGTCAAGGTCAACAAGTACTTGCATTTTCGTTTATCTTTAGCTGCAATTGCTACTGACATTCAATTGGGTAATAAACATGAGGACTGTCAAATGCTCTCAGCAAACAGGTGATCCAAAAGCTATCAGAGAGAAAGAGGCTACCGCCAGGTAATCAAACAATTCTGTTGCAACAATTATGATTTGAGTGCATTCATTTACAGAAGCAATCACCTGTCAAATTTGAATGAATAGCATCAAACCATTCCCCCCATCAGGGTAATAAGGGCAAGAAAATACAAGCTATGTCTACCTTCTTCCCAACAAAAAGCATGGCAGCATTAGCAAGAGCCTTTTAACAAAAAAAGGGGGGGGATAAACAAAAATATCCAGCATCTTATTTCCTGAATTGAATTATAAAAAATTATTTTAACACAAAAACTGGAGGACATCTGTCGAAGTAACTGTGTCTTGTGGTGGTGTGCCCCACAAACAATAACGGGTGTTTAGGAAAACACTACGGAAGGTGGGGGCACGCAGAGGCAGCTGTGCCACTGCTCTGACAATCAGCACTCGGGCAGCTTCCTGAGACAGCAGTTGCATCTGGACCAGGGTTTTTAATAGCTACAGAAGAACCCCTTTTTCCATGAATTGGTCTAATCTCTTTTTGTCCCCTGCTGACCTCCTCAGAATGCTGTTCTGTAGCAATAAATTTAACCCAACACATAAAACATTTCTGTTTGTTTTAAACCTAGTAACACTCTGGAACAGTTCCTGCGCCATGAACACCCACCCTTAGTTCTTGCATTATGGGACAAGCACCCACTTTCTCCATACAGAACTAATTTTAAAGACTTCTCCTCCAACCTTAGTCATCTTTACCCTCCCAGCCTTTCATGTGAGAGATAGGAAAATGGTTTGTGCCAAGCAGCCTGATGGCACACCCTGTTGCATCACTAATCCAGAAATACGGCATGTTTATGAGTTTATACTCCTTGTGATAAAATGTCTCTCAAAACAAACATCTCAAGATCACAACTTTTGTTTTTTTAACCTCCAAGTTAAAGAGGTCAATGACACACCTTAAAGTCTCACTCTTCCTACATCAGATTGCAAAAGGCTCAGCTGAAGCCACCAAGACCTGGAGAAGTAAATGGATAGAACCCTTAAGGTGGGAATACTAAGATGGCCTTTGATATGGGCCATGTGGGAACCTCATTAGCTCCAGTGAGTCACCACAACTTAAGTGAAAACATCCAGGATGTGTAGGAAAAAGCCCACCACACCTGAATAAAGCAACCAAAAAAAAAAAGAAAAAAATCATATCAGCCACCTTGAAAACACTCAGCTCAAGTACTGTTGAAAGGGGCACCTTGGGCACTAAAAACTTCAAACCTATTTCTACAACTTCTTACAAAACCAAACCTCCCTCTGCCCCATCCAAGGAGGAAAGCAAGGTGCCCTTCAGTCCCACACCAGAGTTTTTAGCTAACAGCCCAAGATTCAATTTAATAATGTGATTCTTTTCCACCACTGTTCCCTGCCTGGCATTTTCAAGATCCTGCACTCAGTAAGACACCTGGTTCTGTGCAGACACACTTTGGGGGCTGCAAAAGCCAATGGATGCTCTCAGTTCAGGGTCAGGGCCATGTTCTTATATACACTTCTATGTATACATGGGCTTGTGCACAGCCACACAGATGTTTAATGGGTGGACATTTCTGAGTTTAGAAAAACTTGCCAAGAAAATAGAAAAAAAAAAAAAAAAAATGGACATGGATTTTTCTGCTTGATTACAGACGGGCCGAGAAGTCAGGAATATTTGTATTTCCATAGCCACTTTAAAGGTAAACAGTTTCCAAAGTCTTTTTCCCCTCCTTCTGCTCTGCCAATGATGGCAGTAGCCTCAGCTTGAAAGATCTGCTTCCTGACATGGTCATCTCTCTGCTCCCCTCCCAGCTGGAAGCTTTCCCTGAGCAAAGACTGAAAGTCACATTAAACCGTGCTGAAATGGTTGTGCTGGTTTTGAACTGCTTATTATCTCTAGGGGCTGACCTGAAAAACAAGTTGGTGCTTAGAGAAATTCAGGTTTCCCCTGAAAGGCAAATGGAAAGAAGGAAGGTTTTTTTACAAGGAAAAGAGCTCATTTACGATGATGTTACCCACAATTTAGGGAAAACAAGTAACGTTTATAAGTATTTAAGTTAGCTTTACCAGAGCAAAAAGAAAAATGCCTGCTAATAACAGGCATTTAAGCTAATGAGAATGATTGAAATAAATCCTGACACTGGGAATAGATTAATGCTCAAATCATGACAGACACCCGCTTCTAAGTAAGAACTTGCTCCCATGCACCATTCTGGAAGCACGACCCTGCTTAGCTGAGCCACACAGACTTAACACTGTCAAAATCTAACTTTAACAGCTGAATCAGGCTGATGAGACCAAAAGAAAAAAAAAAAAAAAAAAAAGCCAAAACCAAACAAAAAATTGAAAACCTAAACTAGAAGGAGGAAAAAACCAGTTTCACGCCCCCCGGCTTTAGAGCAGAATGATAAATTGACATCATGTTATGAGCATAATCCTCAACCACTCAATCACTGTTAAAAAATAAAACATGATTCTGGGGAGATAAAAATAATTAATGCTGGTGCTGCTGAACAATACGCACCTACACGAAGCGTTTCAGATAAATATGGGCCTGGCTTAAATCTCGTATCTCACGTCAAAGGAAGAGGGCACAGGTGCTCACGCTGATTTAAAGCAAAGCGAGCGCTGCCTGCTTGATGGAAAAGCAGGAAAAGAAAAGGGGATGGCAGAGCCTCAGCAAGAAAACTGATACTGCTCCGTTTCCAAACAAGCCTATTACGCTTAATTCGGGATTCACAATACATAAAGCGCCAGAAAAAACACAGGGAGCAGCCCCTGTTGACTAATGCCCTGTCTTTTCTAATCGAGGGTCACATCCAGTCTAACCGATCGCATGATAATGGCATCAGAAAAGGTCAATCAAAGACAAGCCGAAGCTTCCACTGCCTGGCTGACCTTCGGAGCTTGTGACAAATTGCTATCAGTCAATGTCAACTAATGACAGCGGCTCTTTGGCTAATCAATTGTTCTAAAAATGATCAAGAAAACTACTCGTAGGACAGCTCATTTTCACATCAATGCCTGTGAAGTATGAAAAGCTCATTTTTTTTTGAGTTTTTAATAAGCTCATAAGTAAAGCAGTTACTTGGTAACAGGGGTCACCTTAGTGAAAAGACAGAACCTTTGTCTGCCTTTTACATATTCTTTTATTACCATATTATAGTAAAAATATGCCATGCCATTACTATGCCAGAGGGCTACATAATAAAGTAGGTAATACTTCATACTTTTTTTTTTTTTTTTTTTTTTTTTTGGATAAATACATCTGTGGTTTAGGGGGCCTCTGTTTGGATGTAAATAAATTGTCAACATAGTCTCTCCATGTATTTAAATGTAAAGCAATCACCACTGGCACACAGGTGACATGCCCACACATTACTCACCCAAATTTCACATGACAGAGCCGGTAGTGAAAACCACGCTGCAAAATCCAGTGGTGCTGCTGGGAAGTGAAGGTCTAACAGCAGCTATTTTGTTCTTAAACCCACCCACCCCATGCGAGCACAACTTATTCCAACTATTTCCGACAGAATCCACATTGGGTAGGAAAACCGCATGCTCCGAAACCCCCTAAGCCCTGCGAAAGCAAACAGACATTTCCGCCCTGGAAGGATTCTGCGTGTAAAAGCCAACGTGGAAATGCACACAGGCTTGAGCAGTGGGAGATATATCATGGCTCTCCTCGTACAGCAAAGGGGTGACTGCAGATTTTTCCATCTTTTCATCCTACCAGCCTCTCCCAACATCATTTCCAGCCACTTCTCAAAGCTTCACAGCCAGGCCACGCTCAAATCTGCATTCATGCATTAAATATTACCAAAACAACAAACCCACAATGGTCTAAGGCTTGAGAAGTGCAAGCACAATCATGCTCTGCTTTTCCATAAGGGGATTGTCCGGCAAAGGACATGGCAGGGCACTACATCCCAAGAAGCCGTTTGAGAAGACGCTGTGTTGAGAAGGAAAAAGGAGCCATCGTTCAGGCACGGCACTGCTTTTCAGTTGGGTTTACCTCTTCACTTCGGTGACTCCCACCCATGACACCTGTTGTGCCAGAAAGGATTTACCCCAAGGAAAACACCCCTCACCAACCCAATCGCCCCCAAAGCAATTCCCCACATCACCACAGAGAAGGAAGGGGGGAGCGGTGGTGAAGCGCTCAACAAGAAACATTAAAACTTTTGTTTTCATTGGAGAAACTGGCAAGTGACAGCAGTTTCAGGTTACACCCTAAACCTGCCTTGCTATGGTAGTTTTTCAAATTAAAATATCTTCTGTGGCCTTAGCCACTCTCAAGCCATCCATAGGCAAGAAAGAAAGGAGGCAGGGCGACACTTAAGCTCAGCCATAATTGGAAGTATGTGAAAAATGAAGTGTCAGTTCGGTCAATAAAGGGCAAAGGTGAAGGGGAACTGCAGCCCAAACTCGGTGCGAAATGTGCTCATTAAGACACCCAATCCGAGGGCTCCTGCCCACCTATCCCATTAGTCATCGGCCATCTGACCGCTTCAAATGCCTCCCCACTCTTATTACTTTTCTTCTCCCATGTTAAAAAAAAAATAAAAAAAGGAGGGAGGGGAAAAAAAAAAAAAAAAAAAAAAAGGCAAGCTGGTATATAAATCCTTGCTCAGTCATCTGGAACATAACGTGGCCCTTCTCTCCCCCTCTTCCTGGCCCTGCCGCCTGCCTTTGCAGCCTCCAAACAACCGCCTGGAGATTCCCAGCAATAATAAACCCGATTGCCTTTTTGCCTATAGGTTGCTCAAACTCCTACAAAACCCTGGGAAAAAAAAAAAAATAAGCCATTGCAGCCATTGATACATTTTTATAAAGAAATATCGCTGCTCTCTACTCCTGGCTTTAAGAAGCAACAATTATTTGGAGGTTAAAAAAATGTTTTGAACACAGGCTGAGGCTTGGGAAAAAAAAACAAGGGAGAAAGAAGAAATAAGCACAAATAAGGTGACACTGATGGATTATTTTTCTTTTTCTTTTAAGCTGTGTAGGAGAGCTAAACATGAGAAATAAAGAACTCCACTCTGGATTAAAAGTGACTGTACCAAGGCTTTGTTCAGCATCTTCCTGGCCTCACTATTTGAAAAACAAACAAAATAGATCTCTCAATATCCCAAACAGGAATCTTTTGAAGTTACAAGACACAGTAAGATAAAACAGTGCTGCCATGAGCTCAGCATCACCTGCCTATACATAAGAATTTGCGTCTCTTCTTTTAAATAGGATTTAGTGAATTATTTCTCCACTATGTAAATTCAGATCTCTTTGCACCATTTGGAGACAGACCTCCAAAGGCCTTTGCCATTAAGTTCAGAGCAACGGGAAAACTTTTTCATAATATTATTCTGCATTCCTGTACTATAACTATCCCCTATGATGACACAATACCAGGCCTTTAGGAGAGGTTGTGTCAACGTACTATGCAATAACATATCCTGCTGTTCAGTGGCACAAGACCTCAGAACAGCTCCCTAGCAGTTAAATATGGATTTCTGCAATAGATCGAAGCAGCTGGGAGTTATTACTATTTACTAAGTAAATAAATTTACACGATTAAAAAGACTTTAAAATGTTTACAGGAAAGACCGTCTCTCCTGATTTCAAAGGCAATCATTTGATGAGTGTTGTTCACTGGGACATAAGTAGGTTGAAATCACACATTGCAGGATTTGTTGTGATGAATAAGGTAAAGAAGAAAAATCTCCAAAAAGTCCAAAAATAGACCTTAACATACTCTGGCTTAAGGACTAAGGAGAAAAGTCTTGCTGAAGGCTTAAGCTTTCCAGTCTGTGTGCCTCTCTGGAAATGCAAAGCTTACATTTACATCCCTGTGTTACTTTCAGCCAGGCTGCAAACCTGGCCCAGAAGGTGCTTTTCCCTACCCCAACAAGGGAAGTAGGTTGTGAGAACAACCTAAAACCAGACAGTTTTAGAGGGTTTTATTTCTGGTGATCAGATTTGCTTTTTTTTTTTTTTTTTTAAGTGGCAAACGTGATCTTGACAGATGGAAGGAACCAAAAGGAACTTTTACAAACTCCTAAAAATAGGGAAGCTCATAATATACTGAATATATGTCACGCAACGCATGCATCTCGAGTTAACTCCTCTACTTGCAAGCATGAGCATGTGGGTCCCCAGCCTTTTGCTGCCACCCCTCCGCAGCACCTGGCTGCTCTGGCAGTGCCATGCTGGCTCCTTCTGCTGCCAAGAAAAGCACCCAGCAGTGGTGAACACAGGGGTTTAACCACAGTGTTGCACTCCTAACATCAGGCCACAGAAGAAAAGCCACCAAATCACAGCATCTGGAAATTAAATGCAGCTGGGGGGAGGCAGGATATTTGCTACCTTTTTGTTCTCGTCCGTTTCGGTCCTTCAGGGTCGTATTTTTTGACTTCTTCCCCATAGGGAAATGCTAAAATCACATTTTGGGTTTTTTTTTTTTTTTTTTCAGAAGGTATACATGCAGGCATGGGTGTGCTTAAACAAACGAGCTTCCCCCATAATCTCAACCTTCAGAGCATTTCATGTAAACAAGACATAAAGCAAGGCTCAGCAAGACCACCACTACCATTACCACATTCCTCTTCCTCAAAAACAATGCCATTTCCAAAGGTGGCAAGTGGCCTGCAGGCAAGTCTTGGTAACAAAGACCCCCAGGACAGGATCTCTTTTCCAAAATTCCTTCCCCAAACTTGACCAGAGAGCTCCAGTTATCAAATTACCACTTTTGTTACTCTTCTCCAAAGTTTTAATGCAATGAGCCCTCTTCACAAAACACTCCATCAAGCACTGGCAGCAATTCCAGCCTCAATAAACCAACGGGGTTTGGGCAACAGTTTCAGAACTGACTAAAGCATCAGTGACAAGTTCTTCTGCAGATACTTCACAGGACTCAGGCTTGAAACTCACTTTAGAAAACCCCTCCTGACTGAGGCTGCAGCATGCACCTTGCTAGGAACTGACCAGGATGGCAATAAGACCTCAGATATGACCAGCACTCCAGACTACTAAAATGCCACATTTAGGAGAAAATGAAGTCTGAAAATCTTTAAAAGTGCACCAGGAACTAAACTCAATTTCCAACGCGTTCTAGGAGCATTCTGGCAAGCCTCCCCACAGATGTTTTGTCCACGCACATATCCACATAAACACACGCACATCCGTCTAATAAAAGAACAGCCCTAACCAAATACAAAAACCCTCTCAAAACACCACATTTTAGTTCAAAGCTTATTTTTGAAGCAGCTTTTTCAGCCTTAAAAAAAAACAAAACATGGATTTAAAGTTTGCTTCAAAAGCAAGGGGCTCTAATGAACAAGTTGACACCACTTCAACTATAGCATTGTGAACAGCACCACTAGAATATATATGTATACACATACTTGAAAGAAAAAAGGCCCCCTGAATTTATGTTGCATATCATTTTCCAGTAAAAGTCAGAGGTCAGAAGGTTACCAGTTTCTGCCTCAGCTCTGCAACAGTTTACTATTCCAGGCCCCAT